>NC_047111.1:111965516-112059562 GCF_902500255.1 Thalassophryne amazonica | reverse complement strand
ACTGTTTCACGGAGGCTCCAGCTTTGGCTTCATGAGCGGCGCGCTGGCTCGTCCATCCTACAGAGCCTTAGTCCCCAGCTACGGTGAGCAGCTCTGTTTGTTCTGCGCAGTCAAAAACAAAGTGCATGCGCTTGTGATGCAAATTCATGCATTTGATTAGAACTAGCACTTTGACACCATGTGACAGAAAATTGCTGGCCCTGTCTCAGTATCTGTATCTCTATTTCTCTATGCATTCAGATTCTTTCTTGAAAAATGCTGTATGACACTTAAAGGTCAAGTGCATTGGGGCGCATGTCCAACTCCACTTTGCTATTTACATAGGTCTTAATCTGAGTGCAAAGTAAAGTGTGGTATGCAAAGGGCTTGTATGTAGTTTCTTAATTAGTCATGGGCGTGTTTTATGTGCAACATGAATGAGACCAATCACATTACTGCCTGTCATTATCTTTAAGGGCCAGGGACATTTGAATCTGGTGCATTGCTATTTTATTGGCAGACTCGAGAGGTTTCTGGCAAGAAATGGATCTGTGCCCAAACTGTCAAAGTGTGCAGGTGGATCATTTATGAGAACAGCCACCAAAGCTCCCTGTGGTGAAGCAGTCAGTGCCTTGATCCTCCTTCATCTCCATCCAAATATTACTGTCAAATCAATAAGGCACAGAACTCCCCCCTCCCCCTCCCCCCACCCATACACCTGCTGCTCTTGTGTTGTCTTCTTACTCCCCGCCTCCAAACCCAGGGTGGATGAAAATGAGCTTAAATTTTAGCCGTAGATCTCAATGACCTTGACTCCAGTAATTGACCTATGGTAAATTCTATCTCACATGGGCAATTTCAGAAATCTGTGTGTGTGTGTGTGTGTTGACTTTTGCCTCAATGACCATGACCTTTGGCAAAACAAGAAAGAGCATTCCTGGGTTTGACCATTATCCCCATATCAAGTTTGGTACAAAATCAGCTAAATGACCTGTGGGGAGTACGAGAACAGACAGACAGACAGACAGATGTTGCTCGCATATACTTTAATTTCAGGGGCTGTAACTGCTCAGAAATACAGTCATAGGAACAAGCTACAAATTATTCCATAGAAAGCTGAAGCTTTGCCAGGTTATTTAGGGTTCTGCAGTTCAGAGGGCAAGCCAACAGGTGTCAGTGTGTGATAGTTAATCTGTGTTGTCCAATGATGATCTGCAGATTATGACGCTCCCTTGTCTGAAGCTGGGGAGTACACACCTAAGTACCATCTCCTCAGGGATCTGCTGTCTCGTTACCACAGTAAGTAAAGCGATCAGTGAAATTTCAAATGGTGGGTAAACGTTTGGATGAACCAATCGATCTGATTTTCTCTGCAGGAGGGGAGAGTTTCCCCAACATGCCCCCTCTGCATTACCGGGAGACGTATGAATCAGCTATAGTGTACCAGTACCTGTCCTTGTGGGATGCCCTGAGCATCACTGAGAGAGTATGTACGCTGTAAAACCATCTGTTGTCATGAACACATTTGTGCTTTTTCAATCAAGAGAGTCGGTCAAAGTATTTTAACTTTGTCTGCAGCCATTTAAATCACCGAAGACCATAACAATGGAGAATTTACCTGTGAACAACAGGAATGGTCAGTCCTACGGATACACACTGTATGAGACAACCATCACCAGGGGAGGACTTTTGAAGTCTGAAGACAACGTCCGAGACCGAGCCCTTGTGAGTTACATCACTTTATACAAAAAGCTCTGATGTCATACTAGATGTGCTACTGTTCTCACCACTGATGCATTTTATGCATTTTTACCTCTACCTTGAAGGTTATGTGGTGTCTGTAGCTATGGTGTTACTGGTAGATCACATCAGGTCAGGTCAGATTTGGGAGATGCACTGGGGCCACGGAACCTCCTGATGGACAGGAACCACACAGGCAGACAGCAGGTCCATCCCCACATCTGAAAAGGAGCCACGTACCTGCTGCAGCCTGGTGAAATATGGGCGTTCCCCTTGGTCTGCTCTAGCTGCTGGGGTCTATAACACCGAGGTGTCTGTGTCCTGGTGTTCTGTCCAGATGTGCTCCCCGTAGTGTAAATCGGCAGTTACGTGTGTCGAGTTGAGCTACCTATCATGTTTCACTTTCATTCACTGAATATATGACTCTTGACAAATTTAGCTTATTTTGATGGCAAATAAATGTATAAATTGTTCATCCGAAGGTAGTAATGTGTAAAATGTACTCACTATAAAAAGATAAGTATTCTTAGCCTGGAGGCTTTTTTTTGTTATTGCGATGATCGTTCATCACAATAATTCTCATTTATTTGCACCTCATTGCCCTCTGGACTTTTTTTGACAGATAATTTATTATATTTTGTATAAGTTCAGTTGATATTGGCCCATTGGAAAAACTATGCAATAAAAATATTAGTTCTAGCCTATACAATAAAATGTACTGTTGTGATTCCAGCGTTTTAAGGCGTTTTTAAACTTCCAAAATGTTCATTAATTATTGTGATATTATTATTATTAATTGCAATTACTATGGCCAAGGTAATCGTGAAAAGAAATCTATATAATCACATGCCGAGTATACAGATGTACACTTTTCAAAACTGAATTTTGTTAAAACAATAATAGATTTTGTCAACAGGTGAGGTGTTAAAGTGCATGCGCAGTTGCACGGTAAAGCTCATCCTGGACAGGGTAGAGATAAAATTACAGTGTATACTTTTCAAAACTGCATTTTGTTAAAACAAGAAGAACTCCACCATGAAGCTGTCTAGAAAAGTGACAAAAGTTGCACAATGTATTTTCTCCAGTCATAGCCACAGATACCTATAAGTCCTTCAGAGCTGTCCTCGGTGTCTTGGTGGCTTCCCTCACTTCACTCAGTTTTTGAGAACTGTCTCCTCCAGACAGATTTTTCACACAGAGGCTTACTGTTAATAATGCTTAATAATTGATGTAAATGAACTCTCAGACATGTGAGGCTACTTGTAAATGTTCATGTATCCATCCTCTGACATGTCCAAAGAAAAATGGCTGAAAAATCAATAGCTTTTTCAACAAATATAAGAGACAGGTGTTGCGTTCTCTGAGAGTCCCTTCTTATCTTCTTAGGTGTTTGTAGAGAAAAGCTACATTGGGCTTTTTAATCGCAGGAACCTGGAATTGGCCATTCCTGATGGTAAGGTATGGCTTCAAGTTAAACAATGATGACAAATGTCCAATGAATATTATTCCTTTTGCTGTATTCGATGAAATCTTTCATACATGGTGCCTGTTAAATCATGCAACGGATGCTGTGCATCTGCAAAGTATTCACAGCGCTTCATGCTTTCCACAATTTATGTTACAGCCTTATTCCAAAATGGATGAAATTTTTTTTTCCTTAAAATTCTGCACACAATACCCCATAATGGCTGTTGTTGTTGTTGTTTTAAGATTTCTGCAAATTTATTAAAAATAAAAACCTAGGAAATCACATGTACATAAGTATTCACAGTCTTTGCCATGAAGCTCAGAATTAAGCTCAGGTGCATCCTGTTTCCACTGATCATCCTTGAGATGTTTCTACAGCTTAACTGGAGTCCACCTGGGGTTAATTCAGTTGATTGGACATGATTCGGAAAGACACACACCTGTCTACATATGAGGTCCCACAGTTGACAATGCATGTCAGAGCACAATCAAGCATGAAGAAGGTAGAGTGGCCAGATGGAAGCCACTCTAGAGTTTGGCACCTAAAGGACTCTCAGACCACGAGAAACAAAATTCTCTGGTCTGATGAGACAAAGATTGAGTTCTTTGGTGTGAATGCCAGGCATCATGTTTGGAGGAAACCAGGCACCATCTCTACAGTGAAGCATGGTGGTGGCAGCTTCATGTTGTGGAGATGTTTTTCAGCAGAAGGAACTGGGAGACTAGTCAGGATTGAGGGAAAGATGAATGCAGCAATGTACAGAGACATCCTGGATGAAAACCTGCTCCAGAGCGCTGTTGACTTCAGACTGGGGTGATTGTTCATCTTTCAGCAGGACAAAGACCCTAAGCACACAGCCAAGATATCAAAGGAGTGGCTTCAGGACAACTCTGTGAATGTCCTTGAGGGGCCCAGCCAGAGCCCAGACCTGAATCCAACTGAACATCTCTGGAGAGATCTGAAAATGTCTGTGCACCGACACTCCCCATCCAACCTGATGGAGCTTGAGAGGTGCTGCAAAGAGGAATGGGTCAAACTGCCCAAAGATAGGTGCACCAAGCTTGTGGGATCATATTCAAGAAGACTTTTGGTTGTAATTGCTGCCAAAGGTGCATCAACAAAGTACTGAGCAAAGAGTGTGAATACTTACGTACATGTGATTTCTTAGTTTTTTTATTTTTAACAAATTTGCAAAAGAAAAAAATCATTTTGTCATTATGGGGTGTTGTGAGTAGAATTTTGAGGGGAAAAAAATTAATTTCCTCCATTTTGTAAAAAGGCTGTAACATACCAACATGTGGAAAGAGTGAAGCGCCGTGAATACTTTCCGGATGCACTGTATAAAAGTATTGAATTCCTACAGGGTCAGCGGATCTTAAGTTTATTAGTAGAAAACTGTGGGCGGGTGCACCAAGGAAGAGACATCGATGAACAACGCAAAGGTGAGTGACAGTTCATTACAATACTCATTTTAAATAACTCCCTCTGAGCTGTTTGTCAGCAGTGCAGAATCCAGTTCTGATTTCTCTTCTTGCAGGGCTTGTGGGCGACATTTTATTAAACAATATCCCCTTGCGGGACTTTGTAATATACAGCCTGGATATGAAGCCCAGCTTTATTGATAGGTTTGTACACCTCACTGAACAGAAAGCCCCTCAGTTCAGGTTCATTTTACTGAAGGTGTTTTAAGTGGACGCTCTATTTTAGTCTTCATCAGGCACCCATGGAAGACTCTGCCTGACAATCCAAGCTTCCCGGGATTTTTTATGGGGAGGCTCTTTGTGTACGGGTATCCGAGTGACACATTTATGAAGCTGACAGTAAGCGAACCTCAACTTGTCCTTGTGCTACAGTGGGGAAAATAAGTATTTGACCCCCTGTCAGTTTTGCAGCTTTTCCCACCTACAAAGAATGTAGAGGTCTGTATTTATATCATAGGTACACTTCAACTGTGAGAGACAGAATCTAAAAAAAAAAAAAAAAATCCAGAAGATCACATTGTATGATTTTTAAATAATTAATTTGCATTTTATTACATAAAATAAGTATTGACCCCCTGTCAGTTTTGCAGCTTTTCTCCACCACTACAAAGAATGTAGAGGTCTGTAATTTATATCATAGGTACACTTCAACTGTGAGAGACAGAATCTAAAAAAAAAATAAAAAATCCAGAAGATCACATTGTATGATTTTTAAATAATTAATTTGCATTTTATTACATAAAATAAGTATTTGACCCCCTGTCAGTTTTGCAGCTTTTCCCACCTACAAAGAATGTAGAGGTCTGTAATTTATATCATAGGTACACTTCAACTGTGAGAGACAGAATCTAAAAAAAAAAAAAAAATCCAGAAGATCACATGGTATGATTTTTAAATAAGTAATTTGCATTTTATTACATAAAATAAGATTTGACCCCTGTCAGTTTTGCAGCTTTCCCACCTACAAAGAATGTAGAGGTCTGTAATTTATATCATAGGTACACTTCAACTGTGAGAGACAGAATCTAAAAAAAAAAAAAAAAATCCAGAAGATCACATTGTATGATTTTTAAATAATTAATTTGCATTTATTACATAAATAAGTATTTGACCCCCTGTCAGTTTGCAGCTTTTCCCACCTACAAAGAATGTAGAGGTCCTGTAATTTATATCATAGGTACACTCAACTGTGAGAGACAGAATCTAAAAAAAAAAAAAATCCAGAAGATCACATTGTATGATTTTTAAATAATTAATTTGCATTTTATTACATAAAATAAGTATTTGACCCCCTGTCAGTTTTGCAGCTTTTCCCACCTACAAAGAATGTAGAGGTCTGTAATTTATATCATAGGTACACTTCAACTGTGAGAGACAGAATCTAAAAAAAAAAAAAAAATCCAGAAGATCACATTGTATGATTTTTAAATATTAATTTGCATTTTATTACATAAAATAAGTATTTGACCCCCTGTCAGTTTTGCAGCTTTTCCCACCTACAAAGAATGTAGAGGTCTGTAATTTATATCATAGGTACACTTCAACTGTGAGAGACAGAATCTAAAAAAAAAAAAAAAAAAAAAAAAAATCCAGAAGATCACATTGTATGATTTTTAAATAATTAATTTGCATTTTATTACATAAAATAAGTATTTGACCCCCCTAGAAAAACAGAGCTTAACAACTGGTACAGAACATTTGTCTGCCATTACAGAGGTCAGATGTTTCCTGTAGTTCTTGACCAAGTTTTCACACACTGCAACAGGGATTTTGGTCCACTCCTCCATACAGCTCTTCTTCAGCTCCCTCCAAAGATTTTCTATTGAGTTCAGGTCTGGAGACTGGCCAGGCCACTCCAGGACCTTGAAATGCTTCTTATGGAGCCCCTCCTTAGTTGTCCTGGCTGTGTGTTTGGGGTCATTGTCATGCTGGAAGACCCAGCCATGACCCATCTTCAATGCTCTTACTGAGGGAAGGGAGGCTGTTTGCCAAAATCTCACAATACATGGGCTTCTTAAGAAAAATTAACAGGTCTGTGAGAGACAGAATTCTTGCTGATGGTAGGGGGTCAAATACTTAATTCATGCAATAAAATGCAAATTAATTATTTAAAAATCATACAATGTGATTTTCTGGATTTTTTTTTTTTTTTTTAGATTCTGTCTCTCACAGTTGAAGTGTACCTACGATAGAAATACAGACCTCTCCATTCTTTGTAGGTGGGAAAACCTGCAAAACTGACAGGGGGTCAAATACTTATTTCCCCCACTGTATACACTCAGTGCACGTGTGTACGATATGAAGGAGTATTTGATTTCCATTCACAGGGCTGGGAAAAAGGTGTTGTGTTCATCAATGGGCTCAATCTGGGCCGCTATTGGTCCATTGGCCCCCAGCTGACTCTCTACCTCCCAGGTCCTCTTCTCAACAGTGGATCAATCAGGTAGAGATGTGACCCAATATTTTAATTTGCATACAAAGTATCGATATTGCAATTAAAATAAACCCTTTGGCTTTTAGGTCATTGTATTTGAGGAGCAAGAGGGCGACTACAAAGTGCATTTTGAGGATACGCCTGATCTTGGCTTGGCAGCAGATATCCAGTGATGCAATCGCAACCCAGTCTCACGGCAAGTTGTGATTCAGCAGCAGGAAATATACATTAATCTATTGGTTTATGATATTGTCACGAAAAGTGTAAAATCTTCGTACTGAAGCAGGAATTTATTCGAATTCATTCCGTGATGGCTGCACGAAATTAAAAGTGATGCGGGGGGTCTGGGGTAGGGTCAGGTCATGGTTATGGTTAGGGGTTGGGGGTAGGGTTAGTAATAGTGAGTTAAAAAAAACGTCATGAAAATGTGAATAATTTGTGACGGGAGAAAGGAAAAAAAAATTGTGAGACTGGGCTGGTAATCATTTGGGTAAAAGGTTTTCACTTTGTTTTGACGTATGTCCCTGAATTTGCCAAAACACAACTGACAATTCCAGTAACTTCTCAAATCCAACCATTCATACCTGCTCCAATCCTGTGTATTGACTGGAAAAGTGTGCAGCGTCATCAATAGTCCATCTTTATTTTTTTTCATCCACCTCCGACATGAACTTTATTCACTTTATTTCTTCTGCAGATAAACACGAGGGAGCAACAACAATGAAAAAATGGATCACAAGGATGAGGACAAATACCAAACGTGTGACACTTTCTTCGACTCGCTGTGTTTCATCCTAAACACACGGGGACATTTTCAACCTGGTGTTCATATGAACGTGTGAAGATAAACTACAGTTCTATTGTTTGTTCCTGTTTAGGCTCTACAGGTCTCAGTGCAAAATGCAAAACATTTAACTTATTGTACATTTTTTAAAACCAATTTTTGTTAATATAAATAAAACGATTGCAGTTTCTTCTCCTTCAGCCTTTTGAAAACAGTCTGTGCTGAACCTGTTCCTGACCAACCAATGGCAGGATTTTGGATCTTGTGTGAGGAAGCATACTTTTCCAGTACTGCTCTTGGGCTAATATCATACTGAATATCTGGATTAATCCTGGTAGCCACATTTAACCAGTGGCAAGGAAAAAAAAATGGAGAACTCTACTTGGTTCTTGAGAAACTTTTGGTTTCATCTTCTAATGAAATGGACTTTTTCACAGTATGCATTTATCACCATCACTTACAATATTTGTAGACTCACATCAGCCCATTTATATCATAATTTACTGTAAATGTAACAGATACAGTAGTGTTCAGAATAATAGTAGTGCTATGTGACTAAAAAGATTAATCCAGGTTTTGAGTATATTTCTTATTGTTTCATGGGAAACAAGGTACCAGTAGATTCAGTAGATTCTCATAAATCCAACAAGACCAAGCATTCATGATATGCACACTCTTAAGGCTATGAAATTGGGCTATTAGTAAAAAAAAAGTAGAAAAGGGGGTGTTCACAATAATAGTAGTGTGGCATTCAGTCAGTGAGTTTGTCAATTTTGTGGAACAAACAGGTGTGAATCAGGTGTCCCCTATTTAAGGATGAAGCAGCACCTGTTGAACATGCTTTTCTCTTCGAAAGCCTGAGGAAAATGGGACGTTCAAGACATTGTTCAGAAGAACAGCGTAGTTTGATTAAAAAGTTGATTGGAGAGGGGAAAACTTATACGCAGGTGCAAAAAATGATAGGCTGTTCATCTACAATGATCTCCAATGCTTTAAAATGGACAAAAAAAACACAAAAAAAAAAACAGACGCATGGAAGAAAACGGAAAACAACCATCAAAATGGATAGAAGAATAACTGGCCTAAAGAGAAATAGAGGAATATTTTGTGGACTGATGAGAGTAAAATTGTTCTTTTTGGGTCCAATAGCCGCAGACAGTTTGTGAGACGACCCCCAAACTCTGAATTCAAGCCACAGTTCACAGTGAAGACAGTGAAGAATGGTGGTGCAAGCATCATGATATGGGCATGTTTCTCCTACTATGGTGTTGGGCCTATATATCGCATACCAGGTATCATGGATCAGTTTGGATATGTTAAAATAGTTGAAGAGGTCATGTTGCCTTATGCTGAAGAGGACATGCCCTTGAAATGGGTGTTTCAACAAGACAATGACCCCAAGCACACTAGTAAACCAGCAAAATCTCGGTTCCAAACCAACAAAATTAATGCCTCGCAGATGTGAAGAAATCATGAAAAACTGTGGCTATACAACTAAATACTAGTTTAGTGATTCACAGGATTGCTAAAAAAGCAGTTTGAACATTATAGTTTTGAGTATGTAGCGTCAACAGCAGATGCTACTATTATTGTGAACACCCCCTTTTCTACTTTTTTTTACTAATAGCCCAATTTCATAGCCTTAAGAGTGTGCATATCATGAATGCTTGGTCTTGTTGGATTTGTGAGAATCTACTGAATCTACTGGTACCTTGTTTCCCATGTAACAATAAGAAATATACTCAGAACCTGGAGTAATCTTTTTAGTCACATAGCACTACTATTATTCTGAACACTACTGTAAGTGTGCCCTTTTGTCATTACAAGCTTTTTTTTTTTTTATCCATAAAGCCTAAATTCCACCAGAAGTACTGCTGTGTGATTCAGGCGCGGAAGCTCTCTGCTCCACTCAGTGGAAAAAACATACCATGTCTATTTTTGTTCTTTTTTTTACCAGAATTGGGCAGAATACAGATCAATGTGCACAGATCACAGCGAGCCAGTTAGGACATCGACACATGAATAGCATAGTGAATACTTAATTTTCAAAATAAAACACCATCAATAATGTGGATCACATTTCATTTTATCAGACAATCAAAACACACAAATGACTCGCCCATAGTAGAACCACAAAAATCTTGGAAAAGTGACCAAATGAACAAATCAAGTGTTTGGATCTGAAAATGTGTGCATGACGCAGCCATGACTCAGAGAATATTCACTGAATGGTGTGCAGTACATTAGTGCAATGAAATAGCTAGAATAAAAAAGACAAAAAAAACCAAAAAAACCCAAAAAACCCGCATGCACGTGCATATGCACGCATTACCGTAATTACTGACTTTTTACACATGAAGTAAAATGACCAAGTTACAGTCTTCTTACCCGTAGATGCCCGGTTAATGTGTAATAGTTTCTGTCTGGGGTTTCATATCAGTGACTGTGTATTGTTTGGTTTGAGTGAATATTCTAACAGTTTATTCTAAATATGAGGCAGAAGAAGTTAAAAAGAAGTGAACAATTTACAAGTGAATCAGACGCACTGGTGTGGAAATATCACACTCATTTTAAAATGGAATGTTTGGGAATCAGATTTAAAACGGACTGAACTTTAACAAAATATTAGCCATTATTAGCGGCGATACTGCACGTCAGCGGCGCACAAAATATTACTTGTGAGCAAACCGTCCATGAAGAGACCAATAATACTGTGTAATACAGATACCGAGAATTATTTACACCCAATTCATAGAGTGATGCCTTTGTGCCATTTTTTTATTTTACAAGCATAGCTCACAACTATGTAATAAAAAGTGTAGCATGTGTTAGCTTAAGAAGCCTCCGTAAAGGATTAACTTCTAGAAAAAGTGTTTCTCAATCTCCTAAATAGGTAGTTTTCTCTGAAATCATCACATCTGGGAGGTTCCTGCGGGTTATTAACTGGAATCCTTTTTAATAACAATTTTAAAAGACACGTGCCAGAAATACGTGTACTCAATCAATCAATCAATTTTTTTATATAGCGCCAAATCACAACAAACAGTTGCCCCAAGGCGCTTTATATTGTAAGGCAAGGCCATACAATAATTATGTAAAACCCCAACGGTCAAAACGACCCCCTGTGAGCAAGCACTTGGCTACAGTGGGAAGGAAAAACTCCCTTTAACAGGAAGAAACCTCCAGCAGAACCAGGCTCAGGGAGGGGCAGTCTTCTGCTGGGACTGGTTGGGGCTGAGGGAGAGAACCAGGAAAAAGACATGCTGTGGAGGGGAGCAGAGAATCGATCACTAATGATTAAATGCAGAGTGGTGCATACAGAGCAAAAAGAGGAAAGAAACAGTGCATCATGGGAACCCCCCAGCAGTCTACGTCTATAGCAGCATAACTAAGGGATGGTTCAGGGTCACCTGATCCAGCCCTAACTATAAGCTTTAGCAAAAAGGAAAGTTTTAAGCCTAATCTTAAAGTAGAGAGGGTGTCTGTCTCCCTGATCTGAATTGGGAGCTGGTTCCACAGGAGAGGAGCCTGAAAGCTGAAGGCTCTGCCTCCCATTCTACTCTTACAAACCCTAGGAACTACAAGTAAGCCTGCAGTCTGAGAGCGAAGTGCTCTATTGGGGTGATATGGTACTACGAGGTCCCTAAGATAAGATGGGACCTGATTATTCAAAACCTTATAAGTAAGAAGAAGAATTTTAAATTCTATTCTAGAATTAACAGGAAGCCAATGAAGAGAGGCCAATATGGGTGAGATATGCTCTCTCCTTCTAGTCCCCGTCAGTACTCTAGCTGCAGCATTTTGAATTAACTGAAGGCTTTTTAGGGAACTTTTAGGACAACCTGATAATAATGAATTACAATAGTCCAGCCTAGAGGAAATAAATGCATGAATTAGTTTTTCAGCATCACTCTGAGACAAGACCTTTCTGATTTTAGAGATATTGCGTAAATGCAAAAAAGCAGTCCTACATATTTGTTTAATATGCGCTTTGAATGACATATCCTGATCAAAAATGACTCCAAGATTTCTCACAGTATTACTAGAGGTCAGGGTAATGCCATCCAGAGTAAGGATCTGGTTAGACACCATGTTTCTAAGATTTGTGGGGCCAAGTACAATAACTTCAGTTTTATCTGAGTTTAAAAGCAGGAAATTAGAGGTCATCCATGTCTTTATGTCTGTAAGACAATCCTGCAGTTTAGCTAATTGGTGTGTGTCCTCTGGCTTCATGGATAGATAAAGCTGGGTATCATCTGCGTAACAATGAAAATTTAAGCAATACCGTCTAATAATACTGCCTAAGGGAAGCATGTATAAAGTGAATAAAATTGGTCCTAGCACAGAACCTTGTGGAACTCCATAATTAACTTTAGTCTGTGAAGAAGATTCCCCATTTACATGAACAAATTGTAATCTATTAGACAAATATGATTCAAACCACCGCAGCGCAGTGCCTTTAATACCTATGGCATGCTCTAATCTCTGTAATAAAATTTTATGGTCAACAGTATCAAAAGCAGCACTGAGGTCTAACAGAACAAGCACAGAGATGAGTCCACTGTCCGAGGCCATAAGAAGATCATTTGTAACCTTCACTAATGCTGTTTCTGTACTATGATGAATTCTAAAACCTGACTGAAACTCTTCAAATAGACCATTCCTCTGCAGATGATCAGTTAGCTGTTTTACAACTACCCTTTCAAGAATTTTGGGAGAGAAAAGGAAGGTTGGAGATTGGCCTATAATTAGCTAAGATAGCTGGGTCAAGTGATGGCTTTTTAAGTAATGGTTTAATTACTGCCACCTTAAAAGCCTGTGGTACATAGCCAACTAACAAAGATAGATTGATCATATTTAAGATCGAAGCATTAAATAATGGTAGGGCTTCCTTGAGTAGCCTGGTAGGAATGGGGTCTAATAAACATGTTGATGGTTTGGATGAAGTAACTAATGAAAATAACTCAGACAGAACAATCGGAGAGAAAGAGTCTAACCAAATACCGGCATCACTGAAAGCAGCCAAAGATAACGATACGTCTTTGGGATGGTTATGAGTAATTTTTTCTCTAATAGTTAAAATTTTGTTAGCAAAGAAAGTCATGAAGTCATTACTAGTTAAAGTTAATGGAATACTCAGCTCAATAGAGCTCTGACTCTTTGTCAGCCTGGCTACAGTGCTGAAAAGAAACCTGGGGTTGTTCTTATTTTCTTCAATTAGTGATGAGTAGAAAGATGTCCTAGCTTTACGGAGGGCTTTTTTATAGAGCAACAGACTCTTTTTCCAGGCTAAGTGAAGATCTTCTAAATTAGTGAGACGCCATTTCCTCTCCAACTTACGGGTTATCTGCTTTAAGCTACGAGTTTGTGAGTTATACCACGGAGTCAGACACTTCTGATTTAAAGCTCTCTTTTTCAGAGGAGCTACAGCATCCAAAGTTGTCTTCAATGAGGATGTAAAACTATTGACGAGATACTCTATCTCCCTTACAGAGTTTAGGTAGCTACTCTGCACTGTGTTGGTATATGGCATTAGAGAACATAAAGAAGGAATCATATCCTTAAACCTAGTTACAGCGCTTTCTGAAAGACTTCTAGTGTAATGAAACTTATTCCCCACTGCTGGGTAGTCCATCAGAGTAAATGTAAATGTTATTAAGAAATGATCAGACAGAAGGGAGTTTTCAGGGAATACTGTTAAGTCTTCTATTTCCATACCATAAGTCAGAACAAGATCTAAGATATGATTAAAGTGGTGGGTGGACTCATTTACTTTTTGAGCAAAGCCAATAGAGTCTAATAATAGATTAAATGCAGTGTTGAGGCTGTCATTCTCAGCATCTGTGTGGATGTTAAAATCGCCCACTATAATTATCTTATCTGAGCTAAGCACTAAGTCAGACAAAAGGTCTGAAAATTCACAGAGAAACTCACAGTAACGACCAGGTGGACGATAGATAATAACAAATAAAACTGGTTTTTGGGACTTCCAATTTGGATGGACAAGACTAAGAGTCAAGCTTTCAAATGAATTAAAGCTCTGTCTGGGTTTTGGATTAATTAATAAGCTGGAATGGAAGATTGCTGCTAATCCTCCACCCCGGCCCATGCTACGAGCATTCTGACAGTTAGTGTGACTCGGGGGTGTTGACTCATTTAAACTAACATATTCATCCTGCTGTAACCAGGTTTCTGTAAGGCAGAATAAATCAATATGTTGATCAATTATTATATCATTTACCAACAGGGACTTAGAAGAGAGAGACCTAATGTTTAATAGACCACATTTAACTGTTTTAGTCTGTGGTGCAGTTGAAGGTGCTATATTATTTTTTCTTTTTGAATTTTTATGCTTAAATAGATTTTTGCTGGTTATTGGTAGTCTGGGAGCAGGCACTGTCTCTACGGGGATGGGGTAATGAGGGGATGGCAGGGGGAGAGAAGCTGCAGAGAGGTGTGTAAGACTACAACTCTGCTTCCTGGTCCCAACCCTGGATAGTCACGGTTTGGAGGATTTAAGAAAATTGGCCAGATTTCTAGAAATGAGAGCTGCTCCATCCAAAGTGGGATGGATGCCGTCTCTCCTAACAAGACCAGGTTTTCCCCAGAAGCTTTGCCAATTATCTATGAAGCCCACCTCATTTTTTGGACACCACTCAGACAGCCAGCAATTCAAGGAGAACATGCGGCTAAACATGTCACTCCCGGTCCGATTGGGGAGGGGTCCAGAGAAAACTACAGAGTCCGACATTGTTTTTGCAAAGTTACACACCGATTTAATGTTAATTTTAGTGACCTCCGATTGGCGTAACCGGGTGTCATTACTGCCGACGTGAATTACAATCTTACCAAATTTACGCTTAGCCTTAGCCAGCAGTTTCAAATTTCCTTCAATGTCGCCTGCTCTGGCCCCCGGAAGACAATTGACTATGGTTGCTGGTGTCGCTAACTTCACATTTCTCAAAACAGAGTCGCCAATAACCAGAGTTTGATCCTCGGCGGGTGTGTCGTCGAGTGGGGAAAAACGGTTAGAGATGTGAACGGGTTGGCGGTGTACACGGGGCTTCTGTTTAGGGCTACGCTTCCTCCTCACAGTCACCCAGTCAGCCTGCTTTCCCGGCTGCTCGGGATCTGCCAGGGGGGAAGTAACGGCGGCTAAGCTACCTTGGTCCGCACCGACTACAGGGGCCTTGCTAGCTGTAGAATTTTCCACGGTGCGGAGCCGAGTCTCCAATTCGCCCAGCCTGGCCTCCAAAGCTACGAATAAGCTACACTTATTACAAGTACCATTACTGCTAAAGGAGGCCGAGGAATAACTAAACATTTCACACCCAGAGCAGAAAAGTGTGGGAGAGACAGGAGAAGCCGCCATGCTAAATCGGCTAAGAGCTAGTAGCTACGCTAAGCTAGTGGATTCCTAAAAACACGCAAAGTGAATAATGTGTAAATAATTTAGAGGTGATTCAGCAGAAGGAGTGCTTTAGTTAAGGCACGTAAAGATTACACTGGGAAACAAATCGTAATCTAGATAACTAGACCAATCTAACTGCGCAGATTAAACAGCTAACAGATACAGAAAAACACCGCTGTGCTCCGGAACAGGAAGTGATACAATA
This sequence comes from Thalassophryne amazonica, assembly GCF_902500255.1. Classification (NCBI taxonomy): domain Eukaryota; kingdom Metazoa; phylum Chordata; class Actinopteri; order Batrachoidiformes; family Batrachoididae; genus Thalassophryne; species Thalassophryne amazonica. Next base: position 112,044,060 of record NC_047111.1, on the reverse strand, counting down.
CCGCAGTGAGTACTGACAAGCAGCAGTCAACAACTTCCTGAGTCATGAGACAGCATGGTTTGAAGTAGCTAGTGCTAACTTCTTCCACAGGTTACTTTTAGATTCTTTCTTTGTCATATACAATTTGTTGATAAAGAACTGATTAAGAGCTCAGCAAATCACCGTTTTGTAATTGACTTGTAATATTTTCTGTTCGGGTACAACAGTAGCTTCAAAGATGCTAGCTCAGTGGTGCACGAGGTCTGTTTGGGACGATTTATCTTCCACAGGGTTGCCAACTGGGATTTTGACTGGAGTGAGACTGTGTGCACACAGTGCGTGCGCTGAAAGGTTTTTGTCCCCTAACCCTAATTAAAAAAAGAAATAAATAAACAGTCCTCCTTTACTAATAAAAACAATAATAGAAAAACTGTAGTACAGTACAGTAGTGTTCACAATAGTAGTAGTGCTATGTGACTAAAAAGATTAATCCAGGTTTTGAGTATATTTCTTATTGTTACATGGGAAACAAGGTACAAGTAGATTCAGTAGATTCTCACAAATCCAACAAGACCAAGCATTCATGATATGCACACTCTTAAGACTATCAAATTGGGCTATTAGTAAAAAAAGTAGAAAAGGGGGTGTTCACAATAATAGTAGCATCTGCTGTTGATGCTACAAACTCAAAACTATTATGTTCAAACTGTTTTTTTTTTAGCAATCCTGTGAATCACTAAACTAGTATTTAGTTGTATAACCACAGTTTTTCATGATTTCTTCACATCTGCGATGCATTAATTTTGTTGGTTTGGAACCAAGATTTTGCTGGTTTACTAGTGTGCTTGGGGTCATTGTCTTGTTGAAACACCCATTTCAAGGGCATGTCCTCTTCAGCATAAGGCAACATGACCTCTTCAAGTATTTTGACATATCCAAACTGATCCATGATATCTGGTATGTGATATATAGGCCCAACACCATAGTAGGAGAAACATGCCCATATCATGATGCTTGCACCACCATGCTTCACTGTCTTCACTGTGAACTGTGGCTTGAATTCAGAGTTTTGGGGTCATCTCACAAACTGTCTGCGGCCCTTGGACCCAAAAATAACAATTTTACTCTCATCAGTCCACAAAATATTCCTCCATTTCTCTTTAGGCCAGTTGATGTGTTCTTTGGCAAATTGTAACCTCTTCTGCACATGTCTTTTATTTAACAGAGGGACTTTTATGGGTGAATTTTGCAAATAAATTAGCTTCACACAGGTGTCTTCTAACTGTCACAGCACTTACAGGTAACTCCAGACTGTCTTTGATCATCCTGGAGCTGATCAGTGGGTGAGCCTTTGCCATTCTGGTTATTCTTCTATCCATTTTGATGGTTGTTTTCCATTTTCTTCCACGCATCTCTGTTTTTTTTTTGTCCATTTTAAAGCATTGGACATCATTGTAGATGAACAGCCTATAATTTTTTGCACCTGCGTATAGGTTTTCCCTTCTCCAATCAACTTTTTAATCAAACTATACTGTTCTTCTGAACAGTGTCTTGAACGTCCCATTTTCCTCAGGCTTTCAAAGAGAAAAACATGTTCAACAGGTGCTGGCTTCATCCTTAAATAGGGGACACCTGATTCACACCTGTTTGTTACACAAAATTGACGAACTCACTGACTGAATGTCACACTACTATTATTGTGAACACCCCCTTTTCTACCTTTTTTACTAATAGCCCAATTTCATAGCCTTAAGAGTGTGCATATCATGAATGCTTGGTCTTGTTGGATTTGTGAGAATCTACTGAATCTACTGGTACCTTGTTTCCCATGTAACAATAAGAAATATACTCAAAACCTGGATTAATCTTTTTAGTCACATAGCACTACAATTATTCTGAACACTACTGTACATGATCCTTCCTTTTTCCAAAATATTTCAGTAAGCTCATCTACCGGCATGTAACAGGAAAATAATGAAAAATGCTTAAAATGGCTGGGGGTGAAGAGGATCCTGGTTGGGGGGGTCTGGTTTTTTAGCCATTCTAATGCTCCCCAGAACCATTTTCTGCAGTGAATTTGCAAGGAGAATTAGAGAGGATGGAGGGAGCAGTTTATCCAACTTTTTACAAGCTGGACAAAATCTTTCTTCATATGTCAACAGTTTCTGTTCTCGTGTGAGTCTTCTCCAAAACTGGAGAGAAGAGGGACAGACATGATCTTATTTTAAATAAAAATCTTTGAAGTCCCCTTCATTTTGTACAATATGGTCATAACAGTCCATAGTTGAACAAACATTTCACAATTTATATCTCTATTACATATAGTATTTTATGATGGCACAATCACATTATCACACATCTGATTGTTTCATCCTAGGAAATGACAATGCTGGTAAAATAAAATTATGAGTAAACCCTGTGTAAAATATGTTGGTCTTGACTTAGATCAGACCTTATCTGGCTGACGTTATTATAGCTGACAAAGTGATAAACAAGTCAAATGCAAAATTAAAGTTCTTATACAGACAAGCCAAAGATTTGGATTTGCATATGAGGAAACTTCTTCCATCAGCTTTGATACAGTGTCACATGGACTCTGCCAGTGCAGCCTGATATTCTGGCCTAACCAAGCGTAATCAAAGGAGGTTTCTGATTATGCAGAACAAGGTCATTCGCTTTCTCCTCTCTGCACAACCCACACAGGCCCGGCCCAATTTAGAATGGTCGGTATCTTGCCTGATGAGCTCAGAGTTCAACAATTAAAATTAAATCATATGTTTAATATAGTGAATAAGCAAGCCCCAAATTACTTTTAAATTTACCGCTGCAAAGCACAATAGTAATCCTCGGTGGAGTACCTTGTCTCTGGTCATTCCTCAGGTGAAGACCTGTGGGGCTTTGTCCTTCAAGTACAATGGAGCTAAACTATTTAATGATCCACCTCGTTAAATGAGAGTTTGTGAATCGAAGCCTCTTTTTAAAAATAGGGTCAGACAGTTTTTATTCCAAGAACTGGCTCAACAAGAGAACAATCAATTATTTATTATTGAGAAAAAATAAATACTACATACTTTATTTTATTAACTGGGTTTTATGTATGTATGAATGTATTTTTCCTGTGAGCATTTTGTTGGGTCACAATGGAAACAAGCTTTTTTGCTTTTTTGTATTACCCTGTATTTTATGTATTTATGTGTTTAGTTAATATATTTTTGTATTATTTTTTGCATGTTTACATTTTATACAAATTAAAATAAATTTTTTCATGCAAATGCTATGTTAAAGATTGGCCAGCATATGTCGCCATATTTAATTGCTTCAAACACTGAACCATTTCAACACAATTGCTTCATATTGATTTAGTGCTTCAAAATGCTTCAGTTTCTCCATCAGTATAATTATCAATAAAATACATCAGCAACCACATGTTTTCAGAGCATGTCCACAGATAGACTTACAATCATTAATACTTGCTAACCAGGACATTAAATAACGTATCATCATTCATTCATTCATTCATTCATCTTCAACCGCTTTTCCAGGTTCGGGTCATGGGGGCAACAGCTCCAGCAGGGGACCCCAGACTTCCCTTTCCCGGGCCACATTAACCACCTCTGACTGAGGGATCCCGAGGTGTTCCCGGGCCAGTGTGGAGATATAATCTTTCCACCTCGTCCTGGGTCTTCCCCGGGGTCTCCTCCCAGATGGACGTGCCTGGAACACCTCCCTAGGGAGGCGCCCAGGAGGCATCCTTACCAGATGCCCGAACCACCTCAGCTGGCTCCTTTCAACGCGAAGGAGCAGCAACTCTACTACAAACTCTCCACGGATGACCGAACTTCTCACCCTATCTCTAAGGGAGACAACAGCCACCCGCCCATCTCAGCCACTTGTACCTGCGATCTAGTTCTTTCGGTCATGACCCAGCCCTCATGACCATAGGTGAAAGTAGGAACGAAGACTGACCAGTAGATCGAGAGCTTCGCCTTTTGGGTCAGCTCCCTTTTCATCACAACAGTGCAGTAGAGCAAATGCAATACCGCCCCTGCTGCACCGATTCTCCGGCCAATCTCACTCTCCATCGTCCCCTCACTTATGAACAAGCCCCCGAGGTACTTTAACCCCTTCACTTGAGGCAAGGCCATATTCCCTACCCAGAGTAGGCAATCCATCGGTTTCCTGCTGAGAACCATGGCCTCAGATTTAGAGGTGCTGATCCTCATCCCAGCTGTTTCACACTCGGCTGCGAACTGATCCAGTGAGCTTTGGAGGTCACTGGCCAATGAAGCCAACAGGACCACATCATCTGCAAAAAGCAGTGATGAGACCCTGAGCCCACCAAACCGGAAACCGTCCTCCCCCGACTATGCCTCAATATCTTGTCCATGAATATCACAAATAGGATTGGTGACAATGTGCAGCCCTGGCAGAGGCCAACCTCCACCGGAAACAAGTCTGACTTACTGCCGAACACAGCTCTCGCTTTGCGAGTACAGAGATTGGATGGTCCTGAAAAGGGACCCTCTCACTCCATACTCCCACAGAACCTCCCACAGTATCTCTCAGGGTATCCGATCGTGTGCCTTCTCCAAGTCCACAAAACACATGTAGAGTGGATGGGCATACTCCCAGGCACCCTCCAGGATCCTTGTGAGAGTAAAGAGCTGGTCAGTTGTTCCACGACCAGGGCGGAACCTGCATTGTTCCTCTTCAGTCAGAGGTTCAACTATCATCCGAATCCTCCTTTCCAGCACCCTGGAGTAAACTTTACCAGGGAGGCTGAGTAGTGTGATGCCCCTGTAAATGGCACACACTCTCTGGTCCCCCTTTTTAAATATGGGGACCACCACCTGTCACTCCTTAGGCACTGTCCTAGACCTCAACGCAATGTTGAAGAGACATCTCATCCAAGACAATCCCTCCACACCCACAGCCTTCAGCATTTCTGGACGGATCTCATCAACCCCCGGAGCCTTGGCACTGCGGAGTTGTTTGACTATCTCAGTGACTTCCACCAGGGAAATTTATGAAAATCCTCCATCAGCTTCCAGCTCTGCCCCTACTATAGAGGGTGCTCCGGTCTGATGTAGGAGTTCCTCAAAGTGTTCCTTCCAGCGCTGGATTACATCCTCAGTTGAGGTCAACAGAGTCCCATCCTTACTGTATACAGCTTGGATGGTTCCCCGTTTTCCCCTCCTGAGGTGCCTCACAGTCCGCCAGAAGCACCTTGGTGCCGACTGAAAGTCCTTCTCCATGGTTGCTCTGAACTCCTCCCACACCTGCTGCTTTGCCTCCCCCACAGCACAGGCTGTTGCCTTTCGGGCCTGTCGGTACCTTGCGACTGCCTCTGGAGTCCTCCGAGATAACATGTCCCGGAAGGACTCCTTCTTCAGTCAGAAGAAGAAGAAGGATAATGTATCATATGTCCTTTAAATTACCTAATTTGCAACTAGATGAAGTCTGTAGCCGACTGTCTCAAAACACAGGGGGTGGTCACAATAATAGTAGTGTGGCATTCAGTCAGTGAGTTTGTCAATTTTGTGGAACAAACAGGTGTGAATCAGGTGTCCCCTATTTAAGGATGAAGCCAGTACCTGTTGAACATGCTTTTCTCTTTGAAAGCCTGAGGAAAATGGGATGTTCAAGACATTGGTCAGAAGAACATTGTAGTTTGATTAAAAGTTGATTGGAGAGGGGATAACTTATACGCAGGTGCAAAAATTATAGGCCGTTCATCTACAATGATCTCCAATGCTTTAAAATGGACAAAAAAAAAACAGAGATGCATGGAAGAAAATGGAAAACAACCATCAAAATGGACAGAAGAATAACCAGAATGGCAAAGGCTCACCCACTGATCAGCTCCAGGATGATCAAAGACAGTCTGGAGTTACCTGTAAGTGCTGTGACAGTTAGAAGACGCCTGTGTGAAGCTAATTTATTTGCAAGAATCCCCCGCAAAGTCCCTCTGTTAAATAAAAGACATGTGCAGAAGAGGTTACAATTTGCCAAAGAACACATCAACTGGCCTAAAGAGAAATGGAGGAATATTTTGTGGACTGATGAGAGTAAAATTGTTCTTTTTTGGTCCAAGGGCCGCAGACAGTTTGTGCGACGACCCCCAAACTCTGAATTCAAGCCACAGTTCACAGTGAAGACAGTGAAGCATGGTGGTGCAAGCATCATGATATGGGCATGTTTCTCCTACTATGGTGTTGGGCCTATATATCACATACCAGGTATCATGGATCAGTTTGGATATGTCAAAATACTTGAAGAGGTCATGTTTAAATTTGCTTAAAATGCTTAAATTTTCATTGTTACGCAGATGATACTCAGCTTTATCTATCCATGAAGCCAGAGGACACACACCAATTAGCTAAACTGCAGGATTGTCTTACAGACATAAAGACATGGATGACCTCTAATTTCCTGCTTTTAAACTCAGATAAAACTGAAGTTATTGTACTTGGCCCCACAAATCTTAGAAACATGGTGTCTAACCAGATCCTTACTCTGGATGGCATTACCCTGACCTCTAGTAATACTGTGAGAAATCTTGGAGTCATTTTGATCAGGATATGTCATTCAATGCGCATATTAAACAAATATGTAGGACTGCTTTTTTGCATTTGCGCAATATCTCTAAAATTAGAAAGGTCTTGTCTCAGAGTGATGCTGAAAAACTAATTCATGCATTTATTTCCTCTAGGCTGGACTATTGTAATTCATTATTATCAGGTTGTCCTAAAAGTTCCCTTAAAAGCCTTCAGTTAAGTCAAAATGCTGCAGCTAGAGTACTGACGGGGACTAGAAGGAGAGAGCATATCTCACCCATATTGGCCTCTCTTCATTGGCTTCCTGTTAATTCTAGAATAGAATTTAAAATTCTTCTTCTTACTTATAAGGTTTTGAATAATCAGGTCCCATCTTATCTTAGGGACCTCATAGTACCATATCACCCCAATAGAGTGCTTCACTCTCAGACTGCAGGCTTACTTGTAGTTCCTAGGGTTTGTAAGAGTAGAATGGGAGGCAGAGCCTTCAGCTTTCAGGCTCCTCTCCTCTGGAACCAGCTCCCAATTCAGATCAGGGAGACAGACACCCTCTCTACTTTTAAGATTAGGCTTAAAACTTTCCTTTTTGCTAAAGCTTATAGTTAGGGCTGGATCAGGTGACCCTGAACCATCCCTTAGTTATGCTGCTATAGACTTAGACTGCTGGGGGGTTCCCATGATGCACTGAGTGTTTCTTTCTCTTTTGCTCTGTATGCACCACTCTGCATTTAATCATTAGTGATTGATCTCTGCTCCCCTCCACAGCATGTCTTTTTCCTGGTTCTCTCCCTCAGCCCCAACCAGTCCCAGCAGAAGACTGCCCCTCCCTGAGCCTGGTTCTGCTGGAGGTTTCTTCCTGTTAAAAGGGAGTTTTTCCTTCCCACTGTCGCCAAGTGCTTGCTCACAGGGGGTCGTTTTGACAGTTGGGGTTTTTCTGTAATTATTGTATGGCTTTGCCTTACAATATAAAGCGCCTTGGGGCAACTGTTTGTTGTGATTTGGCGCTATATAAATGAAATTGATTTGATTTGATGTTGCCTTATGCTGAAGAGGACATGCCCTTGAAATGGGTGTTTCAACAAGACAATGACCCCAAGCACACTAGTAAACCAGCAAAATCTTGTTTCCAAACCAACAAAATTAATGCCTTGCAGATGTGAAGAAATCATGAAAAACTGTGGTTGTACAACTAAATACTAGTTTAGTGATTCACAGGATTGCTAAAAAAGCAGTTTGAACATAATAGTTTTGAGTTTGTAGCGTCAACAGCAGATGCTACTATTATTGTGAACACCCCCTTTTCTACTTTTTTTTTTACTAATAGCCCAATTTCATAGCCTTAAGAGTGTGCATATCATGAATGCTTGGTCTTGTTGGATTTGTGAGAATCTACTGAATCTACTGGTACCTTGTTTCCCATGTAACAATAAGAAATATACTCAAAACCTGGATTAATCTTTTTAGTCACATAACACTACTATTATTCTGAACACTACTGTAATACAAAGTTAAAAGTTGGATTATAGTGACTGTAAGCCATGGAAGAAATAAAGAAATAAAGAAATATGGTAGCGTGCACTCTGTCAGTGCAGTGTCTTTTTTTGGACTGTGTTTCAAAAATGTGACAACCTCTTGAATAGATGCCGTGAATTGAAAACCCATACTTTAAAGGGACCAAGTGTGGGAGGGGTGGAGGATCTTTCAAAATTGTGCTCCAGATGGTATGATTTGTTGGTGAAATAGGCTTCCAGGCAAAATGTATTTTCCTTGGTTGACCATGAGATGTTGGGGAAGAAATTGGCTTCCCCATCACTGGTTGGGTTCTGGTTCATTTGTGTGTGTGTGTGGGGGGGGGGGGGTCTGTCACACTGTACTTCGCTGAATTGCCTCTACTGGTGGTTGGCTCTCACTGCAGTATTGTATCACTTCCTGTTCCGGAGCACAGCAGTGTTTTTCTGTATCTGTTAGCTGTTTAATCTGCGTAGTTAGATTGATCTAGTTAACTAGATAACGATTTGTTTCACAGTGTAATCTTCACGTGCCTTAACTAAAGCACTCCCTCTGCTGAATCACCTCTAAATTATTTACACATTATTCACTTTGTGTGTTTTTAGGAATCTGCTAGCTTAGCGCAGCTACTAGCTCTTAGCCGGCTTAGCATGGCGGCTTCTCCTGTCTCTCCCGCACTTTTCTGCTCTGGGTGTGAAATGTTTAGTTATTCCTCGGCCTCCTTTAACAGTAATGGTACTTGTAATAAGTGTAGCTTAAAATTCTACAGCTAGCCAGGCCCCTGTAGTCGGTGCGGACCAAGGTAGCTTAGCCGCCGTTAATTCCCTTCCAGCAGATCCCGAGCAGCCGGGAAAGCAGGCCGACTGGGTGACTGTGAGGAGGAAGCGTAGCCCTAAACAGAAGCCCCGTGTACACCTCCAACCCGTTCACATTTCTAACCGTTTTTCCCCACTTGGCGACACACCCGCCGAGGATCAAACTCTGGTTATTGGCGACTCTGTTTTGAGAAATGTGAAGTTAGCGACACCAGCAATGATTTGACGCTATATAAATAAAATTGATTTGATTTGATTTCCAGAATTGCCCTGGGAAAGTTAGCGAGCGCTCAGTCATTTGGGTGAAGGTCAAGGTAATTTGGGTCAAATGTCAGCTTGTCATAGCCATTACTATCTTCATGCCCATGGGTACTACAGAGTGAACCCTAACTTATAATACTGGGGAATAAAAGAAAAATCATGACTTGATGATAATGTTAAAATCATGAGTAGAGAGATTCTGTGTGGCTACTAAAAAAAACAAAAACAACAACAACAACAAAAAAACGAAGTCAAAGGAAAGTGATCTGCATTATTTAATTACAATTTTCTACCTGATATATTTTCTTTTATTGCTTCCCTAATCCTTAATAACACTGAGCCTGTTCAAAAGGGAGTTTGGTTTAAATCAAATTTGATAATCGATTCAGTAAATGCAAGCAGCACGGTGACTTAGTGGTTAGCACTGTTGCCTCACATTAAGAAGGTCATGGGATCGATTCCCACCTGTGGCTTTTCTGTGTGGAGTTTGCATGTTCTTCCCGTGTCTGCACGGCTTCTCTCCGGGTGCTCCGGTTTCCTCCCACATCCAAAGACAAGCAGGATAGGTGGACTGGAAACTTTAAATTGTCCATATGTGTGAATGTGTTTGTTTGTCTATATGTGACCCAGTGACAGACTGCTGGGATAAGCTCCAGCCCCCCCCACGTGACCCTTAATTAGCGTAAGTGGGTGTAGAAAATGGATGGATGGATTCAGTAAATCCTTTCATCAAAAACACGGAACACGGCGCGTGCACACGGGGGTGACATGCGATGAAAACCAGTAGGAACACCTCTGTTGTGTTGCAGTAGATCACAAATAAACCTTTTAATAAATTACTGTCAGACGGGACATTCATAATAAAGTGATTGTGGTGATTTTAAAAAAACAGTGCTCCCTGCTTCTTGTGCTTGCGCACAGCCGTGCGTGTGCAGTTACATGGTTTGCGGAGGTCCAGGAGTCCTAACTAGTGGTGCAACTCAGTGTTTTACAGTATTGGGGGGGGGGGTGTTGTGATGCTGTGGGTGCAGTCTGTCAGTCATTGCTGACTCACTCTGTACAAGGGCTCTTTTCTTCCTCTGTGCAGCCCCAAGCCGACAGCCAGCTCTCCTCAGAACAAAAGGTGCCTATTTACTGCTGATTGGATGGTTAGGTGGTGGTGTTGGAGCTCTGAGCGCGCTTTATTGCTTGCTGTGCCATCTCTTCCTGCAGTTTAAATTGCTCACCATCCTTTGTCTGTGTCTCGCTGGGCCATCACCTTTAGGCAACCCCTGCCAGTGTTTCACTTTAACTGTGCGCGCCGAGCAGTTTGCTTTGTGCTTTGATAGGCACGAGGGTTTGTGCTGCCTGCAGTGGACAGGCGTGACTCCATCACAGCTGGTGCTCCGTGCTCATAATTTAACCCTAGCCGTTGCTTTGTGGGGCTCTGAGGTTGGTCTGGATCCAGGCAGAATCCCGCTGAGGCACATCTCCGCTGTAATGACAAAGCACCACTTAACAAGCAGGACAGAATAATAAAAATACGTTCAACTTATCAGAAATCTGAAGTCTGAATTAAAGCGCAACTTAACTTTTTTATACAACCCCAGTCATATAACCCCAATTCCAATGAAGTTGGGACATTGTGTAAAATGTAAATAAAAACAGAATGCAATGATTTGCAAATCCTCTTCAACCTATATTCAATGGAATACACCACAAAGACAAGATATTTAATGTTCAAACTGATAAACTTTATTGTTTTTATGCAAATATTTGCTCATTTTGAAATGGATGCCTGCAACACGTTTCAAAAAAGCTGGGACAGTGGTATGTTTACCACTGTCCCAGCTTTCCTTCTAACAACACTCAATAAGAGTTTGGGAACTGACAATACTCATGATTGGGTATAAAAGGAGCATCCCCAAAAGTCTCAGTTGTTCACAAGCAAAGATGGGGTGAGGATCACCACTTTGTGAACAACTGCATGAAAAAATAGTCCAACAGTTTAAGAACAATGTTTCTCAGTGTTCAATTGCAAGGAATTTAGGGATTCCATCATCTACAGTCCATAATAAAATCAGAAGATTCAGAGAATCTGGAGAACTTTCTACATGTAAGCAGCAAACCTGAAACCAACACTGAATGCCCGTGATCTTCAATCCCTTAGGCGGCACTGCTTTAAAAACCAACATCATTGTGTAAAGGATCTTACCACGTGGGCTCAGGAAAACTTCAGAAAACTATTGTCAGTTAACACAGTTCATCGCTACATCAACAAGTGCAAGTTAAAACTCTACCATGCAAAGCAAAAGCTATACATCAGGGGTGCCAAGTACAGTCCTCGAGATCTACCTTCCTGACACCCCTGCTCCAACACACCTAAATCCAATGAAAGGCTCATTAAAAGCCTGCTAACGAGTCTTTCATTTGTCAAAAGAGGAAAAAGACCATCCAGATTGTTACCAGCACAAAGTTCAAAAGCCAGCAGCTGTGATGGCATGGGGGTATGTTAGTGCCCATGGCATGGACATCTTACACATCTGTGATGGCACCATCAATGCTGAAAGGTACATCCAGGTTTTGGAGCAACGCATGCTGCCATCCAAGCAACATCTTTTTCAGGGACATCCCTGCTTATTTCAGCAAGACAATGCCAAGCCACATTCTGCACGTGTTACAACAGCATGGCTTCGCAGTAAAAGAGTGTGGGTACTAGGCAAACCTATGAGCAATACAGGCAGACAATTCCAGATGCTTGCTCCATATACACTGACATGGCTCACTCCACATAATTACCACACACCTCCCATTAAAACACACTGTCTGCATGATCCACTAAACACTCCCTCCAAATTGGGCGGGCTATTTAAATTTCCCAGCTCCCCCTATACCTGTGAAATGCTGCCACTTCTGTATTCACGTCACTGCTGCTGCTCAGCCCTGCCTCTGCCCCAGCATCCACCTGTGAGCTCTGAATGGGCAAATATGTACGAGGTCTGTTAGAAAAGTAATGGACCTTTTTATTTTATGCAAAAAATATATAGATTTGATTCATATGTTTTTACGTCAGCCAAGCTTGAACCTTCATGCGCATGTGTGAGTTTTTTCACGCCTGTCAGTTGCGTCATTCACCTGTGGGCAGGCTTTGAGTGAGCACTGGTCCACCCCCCTCGTCGGATTTTTATTGTCAGGGAAATGGCGGAATGATTTGGGCTTTGTTCCATCAGAATTTTTTCAGAAACTGTTAGAGACAGGCAGCTGGAAACCATTCGGAAAATTCATTTGGCTTTCGGTGAAAATTTTTTGGGCTTCACAGAGATTAAGGAGTGTTACTGCCGCTTTAAGGACGGCCCACAATGGCGCACGGCGCGCCGCGCTCTGAGCCGCGATCGACAGGCAGAAACGACCATTTCATTTCTAAACGGATGGCTGTATGGCTCCGGGACCATCGTGTGCAATTTCTCTGGTTATCACAAGAGCTGGACATCAGCCATTTTCCGGCAGATTTCACTTTTAACAAGAGATTTTGTCATGGAAAGCCGCGCGGAGGCTTCGCACGTCACGACGGATTCGCTGATGGAGCGAGACAAAGAACACAAAGAACACAAAGAACATATCACTATGGCGATGCATCAACTCCTCAACTAAGACTGAACTAGAAGCTAAACTGCCTGATGTCTTAGCTTCACATTTGGCAAATACCCAGTGAGTAGAGAGACTTGTGGATAGTTTAAACTCAGTGCTCAAAACTACACTCGACGTGATTGCGCCACCTGTATTAAAACCGCGCTCTCCCAAATCACAGTCACCTTGGTTCAATGATTACCTGCGTGACCTCAAGCATAAGGTTAGAGGTATAAAACGGAAATGGTGTCGTTCAAAATTAGAAGTATTCCACCTTGCATGGCATAATGCTATCTTAGACTATAAGCATGCATTATTGGCTACAAAGTGGACTACTACTCTGATTTGATCAACAAAAACAAGCATAACTCAAAGTTCTTGTTCAACACGATGGCAACACTTATTCATGGACAACCACCTGCAGTTCGCTCTCCTTTTACAGCACAAGACTTCCTGGATTACTTTGAGAAGAAAATAGAAGACATTAGGTTAAATATATCCCAGCATGCCTTAACCCAGCCACTACACCCTGCTATTGAGGTGGTGCCATTACTGAGGTGTTACCTGGATTTACAGAATGTGATAGTATCTCACTAGGCATGCTGACAAGGACCTGTGGCCCACTCTTGGGCCGACTGTGCTGGAAATGATTAATCTTTCTTTAACTTATGGATCTGTTCCTAAATGTTTCAAATCTGCAGTGATTAAACCATTACTTAAGAAACCTAATCTTGACCCTAGTGTATTGAAAAACTATCGGCCGATATCAAATCTATCACTTTGCTCTAAAATTCTGGAAAAAGTGGTATCACAGCAGCTCGTGGACTATCTTACTGAGAATAATCTCTTTGAGCCACTGCAGTCTGCTTTTAGAAAATATCATTCCACAGAGATGGCTCTCACTGCTTGATAGGCTGGAAAATCATTTTGGAATTACTGGGAGTGCCCTTGCATGGCTGACGTCATACTTGACCAGTTGTTCTCACTGTGTTTTGTACAGTAACACTACCTCTAACCTTAGTGACATGAAATTTGGAGTTCCACAGGGGTCTGTCTTAGGCCCCCTGCTTTTCTCCATTTATATAGCACCCCTTGGGCACATATTGCGACATTTTGGGATTACCTTTCACTGCTATGCTGATGATACTCAGTTATACATGCCGATAACTGCTGGTAATCTTGTTTACATAAATTCCTTAGAAGATTGCCTTGCATCAGTGAGAAGCTGGATGTCCAGAAACGTCCTACTTTTAAACTCTGATAAGACTGAAATGATGGTTCTTGGTCCAGTGAGACATTGGCATCAATTTGACCAGTTAACACTCAGCCTAGGCTCGTGTGTCATACATCACACTAACAAAGTGAGGAACCTTGGGGTAATTTTTGATCCTTCGTTGTCCTTTGGCCTCCAGATTAGAAATATTACTAGGACTGCTTTCTTCCAACTGTGATATATAGCAAAGATTTGTCCCATCCTGTCTATGGCTGATGCTGAGACCCTGATCCATGCATTTATCTCTTCTAGACTGGACTACTGCAATGTTCTATTTTCTGGTTTACCGCAGTCTAGTATTAGGGCTCTCCGATTGGTTCAAAATGCTGCAGCCAGACTTTTCAAATCAAATCAAATCAAATCAATTTTATTTATATAGGGCCAAATCACAACAAACAGTTGCCCCAAGGCGCTTTATATTGTAAGGCAAGGCCATACAATAATTATGTAAAAACCCCAACGGTCAAAATGACCCCCTGTGAGCAAGCACTTGGCGACAGTGGGAAGGAAAAACTCCCTTTTAACAGGAAGAAACCTCCAGCAGAACCAGGCTCAGGGAGGGGCAGTCTTCTGCTGGGACTGGTTGGGGCTGAGGGAGAGAACCAGGAAAAAGACATGCTGTGGAGGGGAACAGAGATCGATCACTAATGATTAAATGCAGAGTGGTGCATACAGAGCAAAAAGAGAAAGAAACACTCAGTGCATCATGGGAACCCCCCAGCAGTCTAAGTCTATAGCAGCATAACTAAGGGATGGTTCAGGGTCACCTGATCCAGCCCTAACTATAAGCTTTAGCAAAAAGGAACGTTTTAAGCCTAATCTTAAAAGTAGAGAGGGTGTCTGTCTCCCTGATCTGAATTAAGAGCTGGTTCCACAGGAGAGGAGCCTGAAAGCTGAAGGCTCTGCCTCCCATTCTACTCTTACAAACCCTAGGAACTACAAGTAAGCCTGCAGTCTGAGAGCGAAGCGCTCTATTGGGGTGATATGGTACTATGAGGTCCCTAAGATAAGATAGGATCTGATTATTCAAAACCTTATAAGTAAGAAGAAGAATTTTAAATTCTATTCTAGAATTAACAGGAAGCCAATGAAGAGAGGCCAATATGGGTGAGATATGCTCTCTCCTTCTAGTCCCCGTTAGTACTCTAACTGCAGCACTTTGAATTAACTGAAGGCTTTTCAGGGAACTTTTAGGACAACCTGATAATAATGAATTACAATAGTCCAGCCTAGAGGAAATAAATGCATGAATTAGCTTTTCAGCATCACTCTGAGACAAGACCTTTCTAATTTTAGAGATATTGCGTAAATGCAAAAAAGCAGTCCTACATATTTGTTTAATATGCGCTTTGAATGACATATCCTGATCAAAAATGACTCCAAGATTTCTCACAGTATTACTAGAGGTCAGGGTAATGCCATCCAGAGTAAGGATCTGGTTAGACACCATGTTTCTAAGATTTGTGGGGCCAAGTACAATAACTTCAGTTTTATCTGAGTTTAAAAGCAGGAAATTAGAGGTCATCCATGTCTTTATGTCTGTAAGACAATCCTGCAGTTTAGCTAATTGGTGTGTGTCCTCTGG
This sequence comes from Thalassophryne amazonica, assembly GCF_902500255.1. Lineage (NCBI taxonomy): Eukaryota > Metazoa > Chordata > Actinopteri > Batrachoidiformes > Batrachoididae > Thalassophryne > Thalassophryne amazonica. The sequence goes on along the minus strand of NC_047111.1, from coordinate 112,028,475 downwards.
CTTCATGGATAGATAAAGCTGGGTATCATCTGCGTAACAATGAAAATTTAAGCAATGCTGTCTAATAATACTGCCTAAGGGAAGCATGTATAAAGTGAATAAAATTGGTCCTAGCACAGAACCTTGTGGAACTCCATAATTAACCTTAGTCTGTGAAGAAGATTCCCCATTTACATGAACAAATTGTAATCTATTAGATAAATATGATTCAAACCACCGCAGCGCAGTGCCTTTAATACCTATGGCATGCTCTAATCTCTGTAATAAAATTTTATGGTCAACAGTATCAAAAGCAGCACTGAGGTCTAACAGAACAAGCACAGAGATGAGTCCACTGTCTGAGGCCATAAGAAGATCATTTGTAACCTTTCAAGAATTTTTGAGAGAAAAGGAAGGTTGGAGATTGGTCTATAATTAGCTAAGATAGCTGGGTCAAGTGATGGCTTTTTAAGTAATGGTTTAATTACTGCCACCTTAAATGCCTGTGGTACATAGCCAACTAATAAAGATAGAATGATCATATTTAAGATCGATGGTAGGGCTTCCTTGAGCAGCCTGGTAGGAATGGGGTCTAATAGACATGTTGATGGTTTGGATGAAGTAACTAATGAAAATAACTCAAACAGAACAATCTGAGAGAAAGAGTCTAACCAAATACCGGCATCACTGAAAGCAGCCAAAGATAACGATACGTCTTTGGGATGGTTATGAGTAATTCTTTCTCTAATAGTTAAAATTTTATTAGCAAAGAAAGTCATGAAGTCATTACTAGTTAAAGTTAAAGGAATACTCGGCTCAATAGAGCTCTGACTCTTTGTCAGCCTGGCTACAGTGCTGAAAAGAAACCTGGGGTTGTTCTTACTTTCTTCAATTAGTGATGAGTAGTAAGATGTCCTAGCTTTACGGAGGGCATTTTTATAGAGCAACAGACTCTTTTTCCAGGCTAAGTGAAGATCTTCTAAATTAGTGAGATGCCATTTCCTCTCCAACTTACGGGTTATCTGCTTTAAGCTGCGAGTTTGTGAGTTATACCATGGAGTCAGGCACTTCTGATTTAAGGCTCTCTTTTTCAGAGGAGCTACAGCATCCAAAGTTGTCTTCAAAGAGGATGTAAAACTATTGACGAGATACTCTATCTCACTTACAGAGTTTAGGTAGCTACTCTGCACTGTGTTGGTATATGGCATTAGAGAACATAAAGAAGGAATCATATCCTTAAACCTAGTTACAGCGCTTTCTGAAAGACTTCTAGTGTAATGAAACTTATTCCCCACTGCTGGGTAGTCCATCAGAGTAAATGTAAATGTTATTAAGAAATGATCAGACAGAAGGGAGTTTTCAGGGAATACTGTTAAGTCTTCAATTTCCATACCATAAGTCAGAACAAGATCTAAGATATGATTAAAGTGGTGGGTGGACTCATTTACATTTTGAGCAAAGCCAGTTGAGTCTAATAATAGATTAAATGCAGTGTTGAGGCTGTTATTCTCAGCATCTGTGTGGATGTTAAAATCGCCCACTATAATTATCTTATCTGAGCTAAGCACTAAGTCAGACAAAAGGTCTGAAAATTCACAGAGAAACTCACAGTAACGACCAGGTGGACGATAGATAATAACAAATAAAACTGTTTTTGGGACTTCCAATTTGGATGGACAAGACTAAGAGTCAAGCTTTCAAATGAATTAAAGCTCTGTCTGGGTTTTTGATTAATTAATAAGCTGGAATGGAAGATTGCTGCTAATCCTCCGCCTTGGCCCGTGCTACGAGCATTCTGGCAGTTAGTGTGACTCGGGGGTGTTGACTCATTTAAACTAACATTGTTATGTGTTGACGCGGGTTGAGGAGCGGACCTGCGTCTGACGGAACCCAGCGCCAAAACAACCAGAAAGCGGTTCCAAAAACAAAACAATTTTATTTTTCCCCCTTCTGTGCAATACAACGTGTACAAACGTAAACTACGTCAGTCTGGCGGAGTGAAGGACGGCATGCTCTCCAGCGCCCAAAAGGATCAAAGCCCGGTGCTTCTGGACCCACGTTCACCGCCAAACACCCCCCAGGTGGACACGACAAACCGACTCTGCGAAGGATAGAAAAGGTGAGGTAAGTCAGCAGCTACAACTAATATCCTTCAAAGGCACACACTATCAGCAACACATTCAGGTCTGAATTTAAGCTTTATATAAATGAGCAGCCTCTCACAACAGGTGGAGGATCATCAGTCCGCATGCCACGGCCGTGAGAAGCGAGCTGCACAATTCTCATCAATGTTCACATATACTGCATAACAAAATACCAAGTTACTGTTAACAATTATTCAGACAATCAAATCACCTCTGATGTGTGCTGACAGCATGTGTCCCTCACCCGTCCTCCTTCACAGGCACGATGTGTCAAACCCAGGCGCGGTCCTCAGCGTCTCACAAACGAATGTCACAAGGTTGAGTTACTGGCAATTCTGCCTGAATCACACATGGCTTAAATGCAGAACGCCATCTCATTATCTGCTTCAGCTGAAAGTCTTTAAGGTTGCATGTGAGCACCATCCACAGGTGCTACACATCACGTTGATGAGGCTGAAGGACTCTTCTGCCAGCATCTTCTCCACAGACAATAAATCAGTTTGCATACCACCTGGAGAGCAAAGAAAAGAAAAGAACACCCAAATGTCCAGCCAAACCCCCCAACACACAACAAACATATTCATCCTGCTGTAACCTGGTTTCTGTAAGGCAGAATAAATCAATATGTTGATCAATTATTATATCATTTACTAACAGGGACTTAGAAGAGAGAGACCTAATGTTTAATAGACCACATTTAACTGTTTTAGTCTGTGGTGCAGTTGAAGGTGCTATATTATTTTTTCTTTTTGAATTTTTATGCTTAAATAGATTTTTGCTGGTTATTGGTGGTCTGGGAGCAGGCACCGTCTCTACGGGGATGGGGTAATGAGGGGATGGCAGGGGGAGAGAAGCTGCAGAGAGGTGTGTAAGACTACAACTCTGCTTCCTGGTCCCAACCCTGGATAGTCACGGTTTGGAGGATTTAAGAAAATTGGCCAGATTTCTAGAAATGAGAGCTGCTCCATCCAAAGTGGGATGGATGCCGTCTCTCCTAACAAGACCAGGTTTTCCCCAGAAGCTTTGCCAATTATCTATGAAGCCCACCTCATTTTTTGGACACCACTCAGACAGCCAGCAATTTAAGGTCAATTTCCCGGTCTGATTGGGGAGGGGCCCAGAGAAAACTACAGAAGAATTTTAAATTCTATTCTGGAATTAACAGGGAGCCAATGAAGAGAGGCCAATATGGGTGAGATATGCTCTCTCCTTCTAGTCCCTGTCAGTACTCTAGATGCAGCATTTTGAATTAACTGAAGGCTTTTCAGAGAACTTTTAGGACAACCTGATAATAATGAATTACAATAGTCCAGCCTAGAAGAAATAAATGCATGAATTAGCTTTTCAGCATCACTCTGAGACAAGACCTTTCTAATTTTAGAGATATTGCGTAAATGCAAAAAAGCAGTCCTACATATTTGCTTAATATGCGCATTGAAGGACATATCCTGATCAAAAATGACTCCAAGATTTCTCACAGTATTACTAGAGGTCAGGGTAATGCCATCCAGAGTAAGGATCTGGTTAGACACCATGTTTCTAAGATTTGTGGGGCCAAGTACAATAACTTCAGTTTTATCTGAGTTTAAAAGCAGGAAATTAGAGGTCATCCATGTCTTTATGCCAGAAAGACATTCCTGCAGTTTAACTAATTGGTGTGTGTCCTCTGGCTTCATGGATAGATAAAGCTGGGTATCATCTGCCTAACAATGAAAATTTAAGCAATGCCGTCTAATAATACTGCCTAAGGGAAGCATGTATAAAGTGAATAAAATTGGTCCTAGCACAGAACCTTGTGGAACTCCATAATTAACTTTAGTCTGTGAAGAAGACTCCCCATTTACATGAACAAATTGTAATCTATTAGATATTTGACTTTTGACACGAAGCAAAAAGTTCGACCACATTACACCCATTTTGGCATCTCTTCACTGGCTTCCTGTCCCAGTGAAATCAGATTTTAAGGTTCTGCTACTAGTCTATAAAATTATTCATGGACTGGCACCTCTCTACCTAGCTGACCTAGTTAAACCTTACGTACCGGCCCGGCTTTGCGTTCTCATGGTGCAGGACTACTTTGTGTTCCTAGGGTGAATAAGAAGTCTGCAGGTCATAGAGCTTTCACTTATTGTGCCCCTGTTCTGTGGAATGATCTCCCTGCATCAGTAAAACAGATTCTGTGGAGACTTTCAAGTCCAGACTTAAGATGCACTTATTTTCCCTTTCGTATGGCTAGCATACTGGTATAGTTTTGTTTTACGCTTTTTATTCTTTTAATTCATTTTATTAGTAAACGGCGCGTGCTGCGGCCTCAAATTTACCTAAATTCTGGGTCTTTTAGTGAAGCTTAGGGCTAGTGGCCGGTGATCACCTTAGTATTTCTCTGTTTTTCTTGTTGTTTAATGCTGGCAAATTATACAGTATTTCTTGTCTTTCTGATGCCTGATTGTTTTTTTTTTTTTATCTCTGTTTAAGGTGCAGCTCCATCCAGAGATGGGAGTTGTATTTTTGCTGGCGACCCTCCTGTCCTGTGCACCAACAGCATTTCCTGTATATTCATTTTGTGAAATGTTCTGTAATTTATGTTTGTATCATGGCCCAAGCACAGGGTCACCCCTTTGAGTCTGGTCTGCTTGAGGTTTCTTCCTCAGAGGGAGTTTTTCCTTACCACTGTTGCTCTGGGGGTTGGTAAGGTTAGGTCTTACTTGTGTGATTCGCCTTGAGGCAACTCTGTTGTGATTTGGCGCTATATAAATGAAAATAAATTGCAAAAATTGAAATTGACAGCAACAGAACCGTAGTGGTGTCTGAATCCATTGCAAGCAGAAGATCATTCACCACTTTAGTGAGAGTCGTCTCTGTGGAATGATATGTTCTAAAAGCAGACTGCAGTGGCTCAAAGAGATTATTCTCAGTAAGACAGTCTATGAGCTGCCGTGACACCACTTTTTCCAGAATTTTAGAGCAAAATGATAGATTTGATATCGGCCGATAGTTTTTCAATACACTAGGGTCAAGATTAGGTTTCTTAGGAACAGATCCAGAAGTTAAAAAAAGATTAATAATTTCCAGCACAGTCAGCCCAAGAGTGGTCCACAGGTCCTTAAACAGTTCTGTTGGTATAGGATCAAATAAGCAGGTTGTGCTATTTGTAGATGTTACGAGTTTCATCAGCATGTCTAGAGAGATACTATCAAATTCTGTAAATCTAGGTAATACCTCAGTATTGGCGCCCACCTCAATAGCAGGGTGTAGTGGCTGGGTTAAGGCATGCTGGAATATGTTTAACCTGATGTCTTCTATTTTCTTCTCAAAGTAATCCAAGAAATCCTGTGCTGTAACAGGAGCGCGAACTACAGGTGGTTGTTCATGAATAAGTGTTGCCACCGTGTCGAACAAGAACTTTGAGTGCTATTAAATGAACAGTTAATAGAAAGAGATAGAAAATAAAATAAATTGTACAAAAGTAAAGAAATTCTTTAACATTAATTCTCTTAAAAAAATCCTTTATAGAGTGTGAGTGTGTACAGAGTTGCTGCAGATTTGTGGTTTCATTCCCTGGCTTCCCCTCCATAGCTACATTTAGCAGCCGGTAAGGAAAAACCGAGTTTCTCTCATGTAACACAACTGTCAAAGGTAGTGTCAAGTACTCAGAGGCTTGATTGCTAACAATGTTCTAATATGACAAAGATCTGGACGGCTGTTATAAGTGGAATTCTCCCTGATTCCAAGATATCCTCTTACAACTTCACTCCAATATAATCATCTTGTAGAAATCCTGTATTTGACATGCCCTTACCTGTGCCAGATGAAGTTTGTCATATCTCCACATTAGAGTCTGTAAATCCTTTCTTGCCTTCATTTACGAGCACGGGTTTCTCTGTCCGTGTGTGCCACACTAATACCTGCAAGGGGAGAAGAAAGGGAAGGAAGCAAGTCAAAATCCAGAAGATGGCAATCTAGCAGGGAACATTTGGTGCAGTACACAGCACATTACATCAGCGTCTGCGTTTTAGAAGCACCAAGACATTTGGCGATAAGCTGACAGCTTCCTGGCTGAAACAACAAATTGTTTTGACACTTGGGGATCTTAAGGCACTTCCTTGTGCTTTATCTGTATTAACAGATGCTATGTGTTTTAAAGCCACTTTGGGAGAGCTTTACAGCATGCAAAACTCAGATTCTGTTCTTTACCGTAGATATACTGAACAAACCCTACGTGACAGGTGACGGGTAAAGAGGTGGAGCATAGGCAAGAACAACATGACCTGAGTTGGAGGAATAAAGCCCAGACACACTCTCCTATCTCAAAGTTATCAAGCTAGCTAAGGCTAACAGGCTACGTCACTTGAATTCAGATGATAAATGCATAGTTTTTGCAACCTGGGCAATAGTTCTTATAACAGGTGGGTGCAGGTATTTAAAGGTACAACTGTCATATTGCTTCAGGCACTATCAGTGGACCTAAGATTACCAAGCTATCACTGCCTAATTAGTGCTAATGGTGTTACTATGCAAATAAATTAAATAATACTAAAATTTCAGTCAACAGAAATACTGGAGCACTGACTTCTTATATGGACCATTAGTTCAATTAAAGGGCATGTCGCATGTTATTTAATGTCCCAGTTAGCAACACAATATCAAAGAATTCATGATTGTCTGTCTGATTTTTTATTTTTTAAATAAGTCATAAAATGAAAAATAAAATTCCCTAATTCACAAAAATTCAATTTTTTGCACATTTTTCCAAACTGAGTGCTGTAGTATATATAACCAGCAGGAGACCACTGATGTGTTTAGTGAATTTGGTTACACCACACCTGAATTTATTGAATATTTTTCTGGCGTCTTGTTTTTGCAATTTGCAGATGGTCCCATTTCGCTGCCGCCTGCTCGTTCAGATCAATATTATTTTTCCAGCTCAGAGGACGGCTCATATGGATAAAAATAAGGTTGTTGCTCCTTGTCTGCCTTCCTGGGGTTAGCAACTAGTGTTGTTTGTTTTTCTACAACATTTCTCTTAAGATTATTGAGCTGTTTACCGGAGGGGGAGTCTTCTGTCCTCCCTGAGTTTGACGCCTTGGTTACCGTTTGACAGGTGGACCGTTCCAGTCAAAGTCCTCACCTGACACTGTCTCAGGAGTGGGACACACCCAGCAGGGCTGGACGCTTGACACCAGACGACAGTTGCTCGGACCAGAAATAAAAAAATAAAACAAAATAATTTTTGTGGTGATAGGGTTTGCGATCAAGACTTCCTGCAGTAATTGATATGTAAACTGAAATTCATAAACTACTTAAACTGAATCTATCTATCTAGCCTGGCTGCAGCTCCTCGGCACCCTCACCTCCTTAAGCTTCTCTCCCTGCTGCTGTGCACAACTGACGTAGACATTCCTGCATTACAGATATTAGATACTGCGTGATTAGATTATATACGCCACGCGAAGGAGGCCCGGTGTGAAAGGGGATTTAGAAGCAGAACATTTGGCTAATGAAGCTCATCTCTGAGCTTGGCACTAATTTCAAGAATTCAAAATTTAGCAACAACAGCGTGGGGTAGTTTGTGTCCGAGGTAGTAAGCGGACAAACAAGCACATTAGAGGCACATTAGTGGTGAGTACGAGGCTGTTAGAAGCCCATTATCCGAGTAACAAGGACTGGACAGGCTATCTTCAACAGGCTAATTTGGCTCCGCCCTCTCATGCACTTCGTCGTGACAATCCCGCCTGCTTTGTTCTGCTGGATGCGTCGTTTTGGGCGCTGGACGCTGTGTATATAAAATAATTATTTCGTAGCGGCTTAATCATTTTCTCTCAGTTTGGCTGTTGAAAACACCCCTAAACACTTCCAGAATGACAGAGGACCGTTTCAGCTGGAACTTTTTTCCTGTCTCTCTCGTGTGCTTCATGAGGTGAAGAACGTATTCGGAACAGTCTAAAAGGTAATTATTTGTAATGTTATATTGTAATGGCTTGGTAAAACAGTTGCATGTTGATTCCTTCTTATGAGCAGCTGTAAAAGTATGTTTATGATAGATTTAACATCTTGTTATAATCGATCAGATGAGCTACGCTGTGATGCAGTGCGCTGATCCAATCACTCACACTCACGCAGTGTTTTTAATTGTTTGTGCAATGTTCATATATGTGGCTCATTATTCAAATAATCATGAAATTTCTGACAAACCCATACGTGACTCATTATTCATGGCTTTATTAATTGGTGGGACCAGGGTTTAAGTTCTTTCAGCTTCTCTCTTTTTGCTTGGGGTCACCACAGCAAATCTAACATGAATCTGCACATTTTTGGCACAAGTTTTATGCCAGATGCCCTTCCTGATGCAACTTCGCATTACATGTAGAATGGGTACAGGTGGTCTTGAACTGGGAGCCTTCTAAATTTGAAGCAAGTAGACTAACAGCTCGGCCACCAAGCTGCTGTATGAATATGTCTGCTGTAAAGTTGGGTATTTCAACAAGGGGATCTAAGGGGACTGATTTGTTTTTAGAGGCAGCCTCAAGTGGCCATTCAAGGAATTGCAGGTTTTAGCATTTCCGTATCGTAATGAATTTTTCAGCACTGGAGGTTGGTGCTTGGTCCTTACCTTGGTGCAGTTAGCAGCTTTGGGCTCCAGGTCACTGAGGGTGACCAGCTCCTTTAATAAGCTGCTCTCCTGATAACCTCCCTTCACCCCACGTAACTTGAAGTAGGCCTGGGGTTTGGACAGGATGAGGTGCATGTTCACTGCAAACCCAGCCATGTCGATGGCAAAGGGTCTGTGTGGGTCGAAAACAGTTTTCCAGCCGTACACTTTGCCAAAAGTGTTTACTTTAGGGGACTCATAACGCAGACCTCCCACAAAGGCCACAGGCCACACTGAAACCTTTTTGGTGGATCGCATCTGGTGGTAGGAAACAGAAAGGCATACTGTTTTAATTTTAAAGAGAGCAAAAATATAAATTCTCATTTTACCTCAACAATCAACATGATTTGTTTTGAAGCCTACAGTGCAACCACTGCAAAACTACTAAATCTTACTTGGTATGTTTTCCTAATTTAGTCTGATTTTTCAAATTTAAAGCGATAGGGTCATTCAAATTTCACAAAACTGAGAAAGCTTTGTTTCTACTGAAATACAAGCATTATAATGTAGATAAATTTTTATAACATGTTGCAAAATTACAGCTCATTTTAATGAAAATGACATATTTATTGGCGGGGGGGGGGGACAATATTCCATCGTGAATATTGTCTTTTCCTTCATTGCCGTCATGCAGACTAACTACAGGAGGAAGTGTATGTTCATATGGGTGAGGTTTTGAGATTACTTGTGACCCATTTTATCTTAACATCCATAAGATTTCTTGTAAATCCTTTTCAAATCTACCAAACGTTGGTCACAGCATCTGATCCCTTGAATTTCTCTCCTTCAGGGGTTGAAATTCGAAATTGTTTCCAAACAGCATGAATTTTGATCATATTGGCAATATCATAAGTCTGTTATCTAAATGCTAAGGAATAGCATTATAGTGGTGCCACAGAAAATTCTCTTTATGATTTAAATCTTAAAAAAACCCCAGTGGCACTATACCTTTAATATAAGACATAATCATTTAACAAGTAAAATTTCAGTAAAATCAGCTAATCCTAATTACATTGCAAGTCCTTAATTCAAGAAAACAAATTATGAACTTTATTTTATGAGTATTAGGAAGTGTCATATCCTTTACAAATAACACAAGACCTTTAAAAATCTTACAGAAAAGCTTATTTTATCTTAGATATGACTCCAACCTGAACACAACACTTTCACTTAATAAGATTTTTAACATGTTTTGTCTCAAAACAAGTCATTATTATCTTACTGAAACTTTACTTGTTTAGTGATTGTGTATTATATCAAGGACAGATTCAAATTTTTGATGACATTAGATAAAATTTACACAAGATTTTGTGTTTTTACAGTATATTCAAAGTATACACACAAAGGGTGTTTATGTCTAACAAAATAGTTCAATTATTCAATTAATTCAATTAGTTTAATTATTTTAGAAGGTATACTCTTTAATCTGAATGCGAAAACAGATCTTTACAACATGATCAATATGAAATAAAAGGATGAACTCCAAAATAATGGATTAAAGTTTGTCCAGTCAGGTTTTTTAGATGGACACTGCAGTTTTCCTGCACTGTGCAGAAAATTAACATTGTTTAATAAGTGAACGATCCTATGTACATTTGAACTTATGCTTGGGCTCGTGAGATCTACAGTCTCTCCAGTCACAGCCGCTAAAGCTCCAGTTGTCTTGGGGTCTTCTTACATGACTCACAGCTTTTGAGGACTTGTGCTCTCGTCAGACTTTGTGCATTACTTTATTTTCATTCCTAATCACTAATTTAAATGAACTTCAATGGTTACACAATGTTGTGTCTTTCTTGTATGTATTCTCTTGTATGTTTCAATCATCTTTTTGTAGTTAAAGTGTTATTTCATATTTTTAACCCATAACTGTGCTTCAGTTCAACTGGCTGTAAAAGCAACCATTTAATTTTTAGAATGTTGTCTTTTAAAGTTTTTATTATTTTTTTTTTTAATTTAATTTAGACAATATTGTAGGAATTTGTTTTCACTTTGGGTAATATCATAAGGTTTATCTGTAAATGATTTTTTGTTTGTTTTATTTTATGTCACAAAGCAAACAGATACGGTGCATCCAGAAAGTATTCACAGTGCTTCACCTTTTCCAATTTTTTTTGTGTTACAGCCTTGTTCCAAAATTTATTTTTTTCCTTAAAGTTCAGATCCACCAGGACTCTTCCTAGAGCTGGCCGCCCGTCTAAACTGAGTGATGGGGAGAGGAGGCCCTTATTCAGGAAAGTGACCAAGAACCTGATGGTCACTCTGTCAGAGCTCCAACATTCCTCTGTGGAGAGAGGAGAACCTACCTGAAGGACAACCATCTCTGCAGAAATCCACCAATCAGGTCTGTACGGTAGAGCGGCCAGACAGAAGCCACTCCTTAGTAAAAGGCGCATGGCAGCCCACCTGGAGTTTGCCAAAAGGCACCTGAAGGACTCTCAGACCAGGAGAAACAAAATTCTCTGGTCTGATGAGACAAAGATTGAACTCTTTGGTGTGAATGGTAGGCGTCATGTTTGGAGGAAACCAGGCACCATCCCTACAGTGAAGCGTAGTGGTGGCAGCATCATACTGTGGGGAAGTTTTTCAGCAGCAGGAACTGGGAGACTAGTCAGGATTGAGAGAAAGATGAATGCAGCAAAGAACAGAGACATCCTGGATGAAAACCTGCTCCAGAGTGCTCTTGACCTCAGACTGGGGTGACGGTTCTTCGTTCAGCAGGTCAACGACCCAAAGCATATAGCCAAGATATCAAAGGAGTGGCTTCAGGACAACTCGGTGAATGTCCTTGAGTGGCCCAGCAAGAGCTCAAACCTGAATCTGGTTGAACATTTCTGGAGAGATCTGAAAATGTCTGTGCACCAATGCTCCCCATCCAACCTGGTGGAGCTTGAGAGGTGCTACAAAGAGGAATGGACCAAACTAGCCAAAGACAGGTGCACCAAGCTTGTGGCATCATATTCAAGAAGACTTGAGGCTGTAATTGCTGCCAAAAGGTATTAAGCAAAGGCTGTACTAATACTTATGTCTATGTGATTTCTTAGTTTTTTTTTTATTTTTAATAAATTTGCAAAAATGAAAACAAAAAAACTTTTTTTCATGTCATTATGGGGTGTTGTGAGTAGAATTTTGAGGGGAAAAATACTTTGCTCCATTTTGGAATAAGGCTGTAACATAACAAAATGTGGAAAAAAAATGAAGCGCTGTGAATACTTTCCGGATGCACCGTATTCCACAGGGTGAGGTGTGATATACAAAACCAATTCCTACCTGTTCAAACAACTCCAGACTGTAAGTGTTATCATCATCTGCAAAGTAGATGATCCCAGGCTGGCTGTTGTTTACGTTGAAGATCTCTCTGAGCCACCGTAGGGCCAGGTTCCTCTGTATCGTACCGCGTGGTATTCGGGGGTCTCTAGTGTCCCCACGTACCTTGTAGTTCCTTGGCGTTTCCACACTGAGGTGAGTGTAGTTGAGACCGGTCTCACGAAGGAGACGGCTGACCAGAGAAGTCCTCCTTTGGGAGTCCTCTACCAGGATCCAGTGCAAGTTGGGCACGTGGAGCAAAGTGTTAGCCAGACGGGTCAGTTCCGCCTTCTGCACTGGTCGGGTGTAGGTGGGGGTGACGACGTGAATGGTGGGCAGGAGATTGGACCAGGGTGGAGGTCGCCTGTAGACATATTCTGTATGTACCACCTCTGCAACATCTTGGTTCTGGAGGTTGCACGACTCCCTGAGGGCAAAGCTGTTCCTAGATTTGGAGCGACTGTTGTGTCTGTCATCTAGTCAGAAGACAGACGTAACAGTCGCTCCAACGGAGCAAAGACATTATTGGAAATCACTGTGAGAATGAACATTTTTACTGAGTGAGTTTTGACTAAACATGATGAAAAACACATATAGATGCAGTGGCATCACCAAAATATGAAATAACAACAGCTTGTCAGAGTTCCTGGTGTCAGTATGTAGATACAGAAGGTATCCTTCAGTGTCAGGTGACACAAGATATGGGTTTATTTTTCTGTTTTTCTGTCAAGCATTGGTGAATTTTACCAAAAATAGCTTGAAACTGACTAAAAATTATAGCTTTATATTGCAGTTAACGTTAAAGTTTGTTGTTACCTGAGCACTGAAGGACACCTGACACACCCATTTCCTGATGCTGAATGATAACGACTCATTGTCTCTATTTGATGGTCCAAATGAATGAAAATGCGTTGGCTGCGTCTGGATTTGAAATTGTAAGCACTGGATTCTGGGATAGATCCAGAAAATTGTCCAACTTAATACATTAGCTCATCTTACTAAAAGATGAATTGTGAAAGTAAAACTGAATAAATAAATGACGTATTAAAGCTGAAAAAAAATGCTTCCATCAAAATAGGTGGATATATAATGAATACAGTATAAAGCAGAAACATCACATCCGTACCACATTTCACAGTAAACATGTATAATTAGGGAATAACCCTGTTCTGTCACACACCAACTCTACCACACACCAGTGTGTGGTAGAGTTGGTGTGTTTGTGTGTGTTTTACCTTTTTGAGCAGTGAGCAGAGGAGTGATGGCGCTTTGGTGCCAAATGGTGATGAGCAGTGTCCACGGCAACACGATTAACACGACGGCGACGATGTCTCGTCTCTTCGGCATCTCCAGGCTCAGACCTAAATCACGTCATTACCTGCAGGGGGCGCAATCACAACTGAAGCGCAACTCCAACTGTCGATTGGAACTAATACACCAATTTTGTTTTTGTGTTTCCTGACAAAAATCACATTAAACTGCTTGGCTGACTGCATTACAGTTTTTCTCGTTTGCTAAAACAGAAAACCTGTTTCCCGTAGCACAAAAACCTTATAAAACCTTTAAAAACCTGCATAACCTTACACAAAAGTGGCCAAATAAATCATTCATTGCACTATGTGTTCATTCAACAAACACTTGCTCTCAAAATAATTAACTCAAGTTATCATAACCTAAACTCGGAGACCACACCTTTCTCCAGGAGAAAACACTCAGCCTAAAAATCGTTAACACACCAATCAGAATTGTGGGTCAATAGGGATAAGATAAGACCAACTTTATTTATCCCGAAGGAAATTATTTTGCCAGAGTACTGAAACAGTGACGGTAAACAGTGAACAATGTTGTTTTTATTGTTGTTTTTTGTTCGACAATATTGCACATAACTCTGAGTAACTGAATACGTCTGTTCATTATGTATTCATCCTGCAGAAGGGGGAGGAGTTATACAGTCTGATTGCCACAGGTCAGAAAGACCTCCTGTGGCGTTTGTGGTGCACCTCGGTGGTCTCAGTCTATGGCTGAAGGTGCTCTGCAGGACATCAGTGTGGCCTGCAGGGGGTGGGAGGTGTTGTCCTGCATGCTGAGCAGTTTCCTCAACATCCTCCTCTCTCAGACTGCAGCTCAACCCCCAGGACAGAGTCAACTGTTGAGTCTGTTTGTCTCAACTGCCTTCAGCCTCCTGTCCCAGCACACTAAAGCATAGAAGATGACACTAGAGACCATACAGTGGCAATAAATAGAGCCTCAAGGCATGTTCATGTGCTTTGAAACAATTGATTCCGACCATGCAGCAAGTGATATCTGATGAAATCCATGCCACTCTCGTTCCTCATGTGGTGGTCCATGGGAGGACAATGAAAGAAGCTGGCAGCTAGTCCAGCCAAACTTAAACCCTTTCACAGTTGCATCCATTGTTCGTACATTCTGGAGGGAAAACAGGTCATTTGCCTCATTGTCACTGTACATGTACATGTGTTGTACCACAGTACATGCACAGTAATGTAGTACATATAGACTGAATATGCACTGTTTGCTGTGCCACAGTAATAGATGACCATAGGTCAGTAATGGTCAAATTTCATTTTCACAGAACTGAGAGGCAGCCATCTATTGAAGGCAGGCGGCGACTGCTCACTGCTGAGCAGGAGACTTCCTTGGTAAATATGGTGATATCGATATCTATATTTCTATTGTCAAGTGTGTCTGTAGCATGGCCCAAGCAGAGGCTCACCCCTTTGAGTCTGGTCTGCTTGAGGTTTCTTCCACAAATCATCAGAGGGAGTTTTTCCTTATCACTGTCACCTGTGTGCTTGCTCTAGGGGTTGGTAAAGTTTAGACCTTACTTGTGTGAAGTGCCTTGAGGCAGCTTTGTTGTGATTTGGTGCTATATAAATTAAAATAAACTGAACTGAGTTGGCTGCAACCGGGGCGGTTTGCAGCCGAGTGTGAAGCGTCCAGGATGAGGATCAGCACCTCCAAATCCGAGGCCATGGTTTCGACCGGAAAAAAGTGCTTTGCCCTCTTCAGGTCGGTGGAGTGTCCTTGCCTCAAGTGGAGGAGTTTAAGTATCTCGGGGTCTTGTTTACGAGCGAGGGGTGGATGGAGCGTGAGATTGATAGACGGATCAGTGCAGCGTCTGCAGTGATGCGGTCACTGTATCAGACTGTGGTGAAGAGAGATCTGAGTAGGGGGGCAAAGCTCTCGATTTACCGATCGATCTATGTTCTGACCCTCATCTATGGTCATGAGATTTGGCTCATGACCGAAAGAACAAGATCGCGAGTACAAGTGGCCGAGATGAGTTTCCTCCGCAGGGTGGCTGGGCACTCCCTTAGAGATAGGGTGAGGAGCTCAGTCACTTGGGAGGAGCTCGGAGTCGAGCGGCTGCTCCTCCATGTTGAAACAAGCCAGCTGAGGTGGCTCGGCCATCTTTTCTGGATGCCCCCTGGACCTGGGGAAGACCCAGGACACGCTGGAGGGACTACGTCTCTCAGCTGGCTTGGGAAGGCCTCTGGGTTCCCCCGGAGGAGCTGGGGGAGGTGTGTGCGGATCGGGAGGTCTGGGCGGCTTTGCTTTAGCTGCTGCCCCCATGACCCAACCTTGGATAAGCGGAAGAAAATGGATGCATGGATGGATGGATGAATTGAGTTGGTGATTGCCAATGATGGCATCACTTTGAAAGAGATTCAAACCTGAATTAATGAAGACCAGGTAGTATTTCAAGGGCCTAATAGCATAAGCCTTTCCACCATTGACCAGGTAATATAGCGGAACCACATAATGATGAAACAGCTTTACCGCATGCCTTTTGAGAGGAATTCCACCGGGTTTAAAGAGCAACAATTCCAATATATGCAAGTAATTGCTATACTGTACAGAAATGCTATAGTATGTAGAGTAAAGGCCCATCTTCCAATACACACAGTAGTGTGTTTCAAGTAAAATGTGTGTGTTTTTGATTCCTGTAGAGAATCTTTGATATGGATGTCATGGCTGACCCTCATGAATACATCTTTATTGATAAGGCAGGGTTCAGTCATGCAAAAAGGCACAAAAGCAGAGCAGAGTGGACTTTTCATTTGAGCAGAGTGGACTTACCATCACTCTGGAAGAAGTCCAAAGGGTTTTGTCCAGGACTAAGGTGAGGAAGGCCCCTGGACCAGACAGAATCCCACCCCGGGTGCTCAAACTGTGTGCAGAGCAACTAGCTCCTGTTTTAACAGACCTTTTTAACTTGTCACTGCGGTACTGTACTGTCCCTTTATCTTTTAAAAAGTTAGACATAATACCAGTACCTAAGAAGATACCTGTGACCTGTTTTAATGACTATCGGCCTGTGGCATTAACCTCTGTTTTAATGAAGACTTTTGAGCGTCTGGTGTTGGACTATATTAAAAGTCAAATACCAGTGTCTGTAGACCCGCTCCAATTTGCTTACAGACGCAACAGGAGTGTCGAAGATGCCATCTCCTTCACGCTGAACTCTGTGTACAAGCACTTGGACAAAGGAAAATCTTATGTCCGTATGCTTTTCATAGACTACAGCTCTGCTTTTAATTCTCTTGTTCCAGTGCAGCTCATTCACAAATTGAAAACTCTTGGCTTATGTGATGCCATCTGCAAGTGGATTTTAAACTTTTTAACTGGTAGACCACAGAGGGTTAAAATTAACAACTGTTTTTCAAATGTACTTCTTGTGAATACAGGTTCTCCGCAAGGATGTATTCTAAGTCCTCTGCTCTACACTTTGTATACATATGATTGTGTTGCGTCCTTTCCCAATAATATGATCATCAAATATGCAGATGATACTACTATTATTGGTCTTGTTAATTCAGATGGTGATGACTCTAACTATCGGTCAGAGGTTCAGTATGTGTTCCAGTGGAGTGAACAAAATCATTTAGTTCTTAATACTTCCAAAACAAATGAACTGATTATTGATTTTGGGAAAAGCAATGTTCACTTGCCTATTATTATTAACAACACAGAGGTACAGAGGGTTGACAGTGTGAAATTTCTTGGTGTGACCCTTTCTAATGATTTGAGCTGGCATGCTAACACTCAAAAAATCCAAAATCCAAAAAATCCAGACAGCGGCTCTATTTTCTACGTAAACTTAAGGAGTTTACTCTAAATAAGCACATTCTTTTAAATTTTTATCACTGTGCTGTTGAAAGTCTCCTTATAAACTGTATCTCTGTATGGTTTGGAAATCTTACATGTAAAGAAAAAAAGTTTTAAACAGAGTGGTGCGTTCTGCTCGCAGGGTAATAGGCTGTGAGCTGCCAGCCCTGGAGGACATTTTTAAAGGCAGGCTTCTTTCGCGGGCATTACTGATCATTAATGACCCCACCCATCCTGATAAGAATATATTTGAGCTTCTTCCTTCTGGGAGACGCTATTGTTCTATTAAATGCACCACGTCTCGCCATGTAAACAGCTTCTTTCCACAAGCTGTGATGGCTTTGAACTGTGCACACTGACTGACAAGCACTTTACTATTTTTATTATCTCTTATTGCTCTTATTGCTTTTATTGCGGCAAGTGTTATGTATTTATTCATTTATTATTTATTATGTCTTTGTGTCCATGTTTTTAAAATGTATGTTTATGCACACTAAGCTCTTGCAACGTTTTTCCAATGTAGTTTTACTGCAAATGGCAAATAAACTGAACTGAACTGAACTGAAAAGGGGCTACAACATTGTTGGACAGCATGCAGTCACACAAGTTCCAGTGTTGCCGACCGAACAGTCCCCCCTAAAAATTGGTCCGCCCTGCCTTCACTGCGCATGCATCATTTTGGCACATCAGCAGCGATTCACCAATTATCACCTCGTTTCTGCTTCAAACTGCACTCCAGTCATCATCTATCTCAGCGACAGATATCAGAAGCTTTTGTACAACAATCATTTCCACATAAATTCAAGATTATTTAATCATAAGAGAGGGGGGAGTGATCAGAGCGCCACAACAGCACGTCTGAGTCTGACGTGCTGCTGCGCCTACGTCATTTCGGAGCGTCAGTAGTGATTCACTGATTATCGCCTCGTTTCTGCTTAAAACTGTCTTTAGAATGATTTAAGAAGTTTTACTTTGCCATCTGATGGTTAATAATCACATTATTCTCTTTGATCTCTTTGGGTGAAGAGAGTCAGATTCAGAGAGTCAGTCTCAGACACATGCACAGTGAAGGCAGAGTGGACCAATTTTTAGGGGGGACCGTTCGGTCAGTGACACGGGTCCAGAAGGGAGTCAACATCAACACGTGTGCAGCCATTAGCAATCGTGACATCCTCCACCGCCATGTCATACTGGTCCATACAACACTGCACTCCTTCAGTTTCTAGATCAGTTGCACAGTAACATTCTCCAACAGGAGGGGGCACCAGGGCAACCAGAGCTAGACCAATATGTTGTCATTTGGGATAGCATGAGCATCCACTGGGGTGCTCTGGTTCTCACCTGGTTCAGGTTCGCTGTCTTTTTTCTGCCAGCATACTCTCCATTTCTGACTCCAATAGAGGAATTTTTCTCAGCATGGTGGTGGAGAGTGTATGACGACAACCCATACACACACCGCAACCTCCTGGAGGCAATGGTGAATGCCTGTGAGGCTGTTTCTCTGGAATCTATCCAGGGTTGGATCCAACACACAAGAGAAGAAGGCATTATGTGTGATGTTGATGAAATACTATGGTCTGACCCTGACCTGAGACAAGATCATGCTGATGTTGATGCTGATTAACCTGTATATGTGCTGAATGTGGAAATACTATGATTAACCCCTATTCTGGGCATTTTGGTGGCAGTGTGTTGAATTAATCCCTCCAGCGTGTAACAAACTGTGCTTTGACAGCTTGTGCACACTGTCTGAGGGTTAAAACTGATTGGGACCCAGAAGTTAGATGTTTGTACTGTTGGGTGTGCACTTTTAAAATTGTGTGTGAAGATTTGAGAAATTGATGAGTTTCAGGAATTGTGTCTAAGCAATTGAAAAAAACTTGGAATACTGCACATTGCTAATCTCAGCATGATGTTATGATGAAGGTCGAAGGTCAAGGTCAATCGAGGTCATTGAGCAATCAGAAAATCACATTTTTTGCAATGACTTCGAAACAGAATGATTTCAAGTGCATATGAATAAC
Organism: Thalassophryne amazonica; assembly: GCF_902500255.1. Classification (NCBI taxonomy): domain Eukaryota; kingdom Metazoa; phylum Chordata; class Actinopteri; order Batrachoidiformes; family Batrachoididae; genus Thalassophryne; species Thalassophryne amazonica. The sequence goes on along the minus strand of NC_047111.1, from coordinate 112,009,246 downwards.
CGAACACGCCATCTGTTAATCTACACATGACATCACAATGATGTCATGATGACATCATATACAAATCAGCGAATCAGTGTTCAGCCAGCAATAACCTGCTACTTTAACTTCCCAATCCTCATTTTCATACGCTCCTACTTTTACACTGCATAATGTACATTTAATTTTTGATTAGATTTATATGTGACATACGGCTGTTTTTGAAAAATTTTTTTTTTGTACATATTAAGCTTGACCTGAGTTGACCTGTTCCTCTTGTCCAACACGTCACTGTATCTTTGACCTCGCATTGTTAAATTAGCAGAACTTATGGAGACTGTGATGAGGCGCATTGCATGCACGGTGAAGTGTCCTTCCCTGAGTGTGGTTCAACACGCTGGTGCCTCAGTGTTGAGGTCCTCAGCAACTGGAAAAAGCCAAGAGAACACCCCCATATCACCTGGCTGTGGCAACAGATGCCTACACTGAAAAATGGCAACATGACTTAAGTATGTACAGTAGTGTTTAGAATAATAGCAGTGCTGTGTGACTAAAAAGATTAATCCAGGTTTTGAGTATATTTCTTATTGTTACATGGGAAACAAGGTACCAGTAGATTCAGTAGATTCTCACAAATCCAACAAGACCAAGCATTCAGTCAGTGAGTTCGTCAATTTTGTGGAACAAACAGGTGTGAATCAGGTGTCCCCTATTTAAGGATGAAGCCAGCACCTGTTGAACATGCTTATCTCTTTGAAAGCCTGAGGAAAATTGGACGTTCAAGACATTGTTCAGAAGAACAGTGTAGTTTGATTAACAAGTTGATTGGAGAGGGGAAAACTTATACGCAGGTGCAAAAAATTATAGGCTGTTCATCTACAATGATGTCCAATGCTTTAAAATGGACAAAAAACAAACAAACAAAAAAACAGAGACACGTGGAAGAAAATGGAAAACAACCATCAAAATGGATAGAAGAATAACCAGAATGGCAAAGGCTCACCCATTGATCAGCTCCAGAATGATCAAAGACAGTCTGGAGTTACCTGTAAGTGCTGTGACAGTTAGAAGACGCCTGTGTGAAGCTAATTTATTTGCAAGAATCCCCCGCAAAGTCCCTCTGTTAAATAAAAGACATGTGCAGAAGAGGTTACAAATTGCCAAAGAACACATCAACTGGCCTAAAGAGAAATGGAGGAACATTTTGAGGACTGATGAGAGTAAAATTGTTATTTTTGGGTGCAAGGGCCACAGACAGTTTGTGAGACGACCCCCAAACTCTGAATTCAAGCCACAATTCACAGTGAAGACAGTGAAGCATGGTGGTGCAAGCATCATGATATGGGCATGTTTCTCCTACTATGGTGTTGGGCCTATATATCGCATACCAGGTATCATGGATCAGTTTGGATATGTCAAAATACTTGAAGAGGTCATGTTGTCTTATGCTGAAGAGGACATGCCCTTGAAATGGGTGTTTCAACAAGACAATGACCTCAAGCACACTAGTAAACCAGCAAAATCTTGGTTCCAAACCAACAAAATTAATGTCTCGCAGATGTGAAGAAATCATGAAAAACTGTGGTTATACAACTAAATACTAGTTTAGTGATTCACAGAATTGCTAAAAAAGCAGTTTGAACATAATAGTTTTGAGTTTGTAGCGTCAACAGCAGATGCTACTATTATTGTGAACACCCCCTTTTCTACTTTTTTTTACTAATAGCCCAATTTCATAGCCTTAAGAGTGTGCATATCATGAATGCTTGGTCTTGTTGGATTTGTGAGAATCTACTGAATCTACTGATACCTTGTTTCTCATGTAACAATAAGAAATATACTCAAAACCTGGATTAATCTTTTTAGTCACATAGCACTACTATTATTCTGAACACTACTGTACATCAGTTGCACATAATCAGAATGAGAAACACAAGAATATTATGTTATTTGGAATCATTTTGATCATATGCAACTGATGTACATTTTCAAATTATGTGAATTCAACAGACTTGTTTTTTCAGTGCAGGTTCTGCAGGTGGGAATAGTCCAATTGTCTGCCATGGTGCTTGTCATCCAGGTGTCAGGGCAGTTCCACAGAGTGGTGAATGTGATGACACAAGGCCTAATCTGAGCTGCTGTCTTTTCTGTCAGATTGCAGGAATTCAAACTTTTCATTTTAAAAGTATTGTGTTTTCAGTTATTTTCCACCCTGTCAGTGAAGGAGCCGATTAATCACAGTCGTGAATCTAACAGCTCAGCATTACCATGTAGACCATAGGAGGCATTTTGTGAAGAAATAATCTGAATTTACTGCAGCTGCTGCACCAGAGAAAATAGGTCAGTAAATGCTGTGAGCTTCTATTTGATTTCATTTGAAGGCATACTGATGTAGTGCAGAAAACATCTGAGCTGGTCTTTGCAGAGACTTAAAGGCAGCTTGAAATTCAAAAACCCCAACAGAATACCAGCAGAAAAGTGATAATTGTCATGTTTCTTACCCCCCCCCCTTTTTTTTTTTTTTTTTTTTTTACAAATCTGTGCTTATTTTGCACCCAGTTTGCATAGCAGCAATGAAATGGGGTTTGTACACTGTACTGGGTTCAACTGATCAAATTCACTCTGCTCCACCCCCCACTCCCCCAGGTTACCCTAAACAGACAGAAGGTGAGAGCCTGTCCTAGGTGTACCCCCCCCCCCCCCCCAAAAAAAACCCCACTGGGAGAAGCTCCACCCACACACAACCCTTAACGGGACTGAGTGGGTTCAGAAAATGCACTCAAAAAATGGCTCTTTGGATGAACTCAGTTCAATTATGTGCAGGATTTCCATCTATAGACGTAGACTGCTGGGGGGTTCCCATGATGCACTGTTTCTTTCTCTTTTTGCTCTGTATGCACCACTCTGCATTTAATCATTAGTGATCGATCTCTGCTCCCCTCCACAGCATGTCTTTTTCTTGGTTCTCTCCCTCAGCCCCAACCAGTCCCAGCAGAAGACTGCCCCTCCCTGAGCCTGGTTCTGCTGGAGGTTTCTTCCTGTTAAAAGGGAGTTTTTCCTTCCCACTGTAGCCAAGTGCTTGCTCACAGGGGGTCGTTTTGACCGTTGGGGTTTTACATAATTATTGTATGGCCTTGCCTTACAATATACAGCGCCTTGGGGCAACTGTTTGTTGTGATTTGGCGCTATATAAAAAAATTGATTGATTGATTGATCTAATAAATATATGTTGTTCCAACTCAAATAATACACACCCATGCAAGGTAAATTAATTTAATTTAGTTGGGACTACATATATTTATTAGATGGAAATCCAATCCAGTGAGTCAGCTTTTTGAGTGATATCACTCAAACAAATGACTCATTGGATGAATTCAATTCAATTGTGGGCAGGATTTCTATATAATAAATATATGTAGCCCCAACTAAATTAATTTAAATTATCTTGCATGGATGCATTTTATTTGAATTGAAGCAAAATATATTTATTAGATGGAAATCCTGCTCATAATTGAATTGGGTTCATCCAATGCATCAGTTTTTTGAGTGTGGTGGCTTTGTGGTTAGCACTGTTGCCTCACAGCAAGAAGGCTGTGGGATTGATTCCCACCTGTGGTCTTTTTGTGTGGAGTTTACGTTTTCCCCATGTCTTCGTGGGTTCCCTCCTTGTGCTCCAGCTTCCTTAAAATTGTCTGTAGGTGTGCGTGCAGGTGGGAATCTGTTTGTTTATATGTGGCCCTGTGACAGACTGGCGTCCTGTCCAGGGTGTACCCCGCCTCACGCCCCATGACTGCAGAGATAGGCTCCAGCCCCCTGTGACCCTTACTTGGAGTCAGCAGGTATAGAAAATGGATGGATGGATACATATAAAAGCATATTTCTCTGCAAATTCTTCTACGCCCACCACTGAATATTCCTGCCCCACCAACCTGAAAAAGCCGCTCTGCATCAGCCAGTGCCCGTGCTGCAGGATCCTGCAGGAGGAGAGCAGTAGCACACGTAGGTGATTTGTTCTTACCTTCATTTATAGCTCGCACACATGGTCTCTCCTGAGGTTGATAGTGCAGACGATGCAAAGAGGCCAGCGGGAGATGAAGATGAGTCTGCTGGATTAGTTCAGTCCCGTGTTCCTGACGAGTGAAAATCACAGCCTGGATAACCACGTGTTCTATGACAGTAACTCTGATGTGTAATTACTGTGTTCTCTGCCACATCATCTCTTGTCATTTTGGTCACGGCAAACAAATTCAGAACTTAAAAAGTTCAAAAACTGATTACATGAAAAAGATTGAATAACATCAAGCACACAAAGCCTGAAGATTAAAGGACTGGGACCCTGTAGATTTGTGGAATCTGCGGCGGGTCTGCTGCCAGATAATCGCCCATCTTTAGATGTAATTAATCTTTGATTAAAGAGGATCAACCCCAATCTGTGATCAAAGGTTGTGCCAACTAATTAACACATGAGGAGAGGTTTAATGAGGCCACGTTTGATCAGCACGTCACCGATACACACAAGATAATTATCTCTGTAAGCGATGGATTGCTGGCTGACATTTTGCCTTTTCTGTTTTAAGATCTATGGAGTACTGATTTGTGCTGGTTTTTGTCAAAAATGTCATGCTACAGCTTTTCAATTCAAATTCTTGATAGAATTGGATTTGTTGATTTGCTCATCATTTATTTAAAAATGGTTTTAATTCAATGTCTGATATCTTTAAACTGTCTGGAGCACAGCCTCCATTTATCCTTTGACCCTTCATCCAGTGAGGAAAGCCCCAAAGACAGATGTGCAACAAAGACTCTGAGAAACAGAATATAAAGAGTAAAGGTGCGTAAATGGGTAAGAACTGGGGAGAGATATCAAATTTTACAATTGCATTTGCAGCGTAAGACGAAGCATTTCCATCAATTTATTATTCAAATACATTGAATAAATGAAAAGTTATATGTGGTTTAATCCTATGGCTTTGTTTTAAAATAATTATCAGTATTTAGGTGTAATTTCAAACATTATTACAAAATGTGTAATTATCATTACGTTACCATCATCATTATCATATTTAAATTACTTGTGTGGAAGTTTGGGGCAATACTTATAAATGTACCCTGCATTCACTGTCAATACTACATAAAAGTGCCATGAGGATAATTCATAATACCAGTTATAAAGAACATACAACTTCACTATTCTTAAAATCAAAAACATTAAAATTCAACGACCTGGTTCATCGACGAACAGCACAAGTTATGTATAAAGCAGCAAATAATCTATCTAATCTGGAATATTCAAAAATTGTTTTTTTTTTTTTTTACAGAAATGGGGATCATAATCTGAGAGGGGAGTATAAACTAAAACATCTACGGGTTCATACAACATTAAAAAAATTTTGTATGTCAATATGTGGAGTGAAGCTGTGGAACGGGTTGGGGGCGGAGCTCAAGCAATTTCCAAACATGACCCAGTTCAAACGGTGCTACAAGAACATGGTTTGAACAAGGTTTTTGATGGTCAGCAGTTGTTTCACGTATCCATTTATGACTTACATTTATTTATTGTTTTCTTTTTGTCTATAAATATGTATAATCATGATATGTTAGTAGGTATTTACATACATTTAGTTGCAAATTAGTTCGAAAGAGTATTTTGAAATCAACTGATGATAAGAAAGGACTTAGATAGGACGCAGACCAAATGTGAGAGGGGCGCCGGCACGTGCAATTACGCAAAGATAATTTTGAAATGTTCAAAAAAACCTTTCGAGCATAAATGTCGTGCAATGTTGTGCAATCTACTCGCCAACACTATGTGCAGCTTGTTAAGTCAAGTAAAGAAGAAATGAACAGTGTGAGTGATTGCATCAAGAGCTCATCTCATCTGAACAATTAAAACAAGATGTTAAATCTATTACAAACAATGCTTTTACAGCTGCACATAAGAAGAAAAGAACATGCTGTTGTGTGGGCCGCTGAAGAGGAGGTACTGCTGGCCCACCACCACCAGAGGGCACCCTGCCTGGAGTGTGGGCTCCAGGCACCAGAGGGCGCTGCCGCCTCACAGGAGCAGCCGGGGTGACAGCTGACACTCATCACCTGTGACAGCTGTCACCACTCATCTGATCTGCATCAGTATATCAGCAAGACGTCATCTCCACCTCTTTGCCGAGATATCGTTCTACCTGAAAGGTAATATCCTCAGCCTGACTGCTTGATAGAAAGCCCTTTTTGTTGTGATTTTTGTGAGTGATAACAGACTTTTTCTCCAACGAGAGGTGGAGGTAGCTTCCCTGCCGTGCAGATTGCTGGGTGCAGATGCACCCACGTTTAATTGTGTTTTTGTTCCTCGCCAGCAGTACCAGGTCCGACACGCGGAGGCAGTGGCCACCTGGGAGTTCGGGACTTGGCGGCTCCAGTATTCCCGGGGTCTGGTGGCGGAGGAAATCGTGTGGTTCCGGTTCTGCTTTGGACAGGCGTCTCCTATCTTCGAGCCTGCCCACACGACACCTTGTAATTTGACCTCTGATCTATTGTGTAATCTGTTGTGTTTGTTGTGCACGTTCGCAACAGTAAAGTGTTGTTATTTGACCTATTCCATTGTCCGTTCATTTGCGCCCCCTGTTGTGGGTCCGTGTACTTACACTTTCCCAACACATGCAACTGTTTTACCAAGACATGACGATGCAAACATGACAAATAATTACCTTTTTAGATGCACTGAAAAAAGAGAATGTTTGAACCAACATAAAAAAGTGTTACAATTTGTAAAAACCTGAATGAATTAAGTTGTTTGAACTTAAGTTTGTAAATTAGAGTTGATTTAACTTTCAAACTTAAGTTCAAACAACTTAATTCATTCAGATTTTTTACAAATTGTAACCCTTTTTTAAGTTGGTTCAAACGTTCTTTTTTTCAGTGTAGCTCAAAATGCTTTCTCCAGTTTGTTCAGTGCGTGAGCGCGAATGTCTGTGGCTGGAGCGGTCCTCTGTGATTCAGGAAGCAATTAGAGCCGTTTTCAACAGCCAAATTGCAGAGGAAATGATTAATCTGCTACAAAATAATTATTTTATATAAGCAGTGTCCAGCGCACAGCGCATGGAAGCTGGTGGAACAAAGCACGGAGTGCAGCTGGGATCACAGCGGGTGGGATCGTCATGACAACGTGCGTGCAGCTGCATGGATCAAAGTTGTGCAAGTGTCAGGGGGCCTTAAGCATATATGTGTCTTGCTACTCCCTTTCGGATATGTTGTTATGTTGACATTGTTATTACCTCCGCCAATCAATCAATCAATCAATCAATCAATCAATTTTTTTATATAGCGCCAAATCACAACAAACAGTTGCCCCAAGGCGCTTTATATTGTAAGCGAAAGCCATACAATAATTACGGAAAAACCCCAACAGTCAAAACGACCCCCTGTGAGCAAGCACTTGGCGACAGTGGGAAGGAAAACTCCCTTTTAACAGGAAGAAACCTCCAGCAGAACCAGGCTCAGGGAGGGGCAGTCTTCTGCTGGGACTGGTTGGGGCTGAGGGAAAGAACCAGGAAAAAGACATGCTGTGGAGGGGAGCAGAGATCAATCACTAATGATTAAATGCAGAGTGGTGCATACAGAGCAAAAAGAGAAAGAAACACTCAGTGCATCATGGGAACCTAAGTCTATAGCAGCATAACTAAGGGATGGTTCAGGGTCACCTGATCCAGCCCTAACCATAAGCTTTAGCAAAAAGGAAAGTTTTAAGCCTAATCTTAAAAGTAGAGAGGGTGTCTGTCTCCCTGATCCGAATTGGGAGCTGGTTCCACAGGAGAGGAGCCTGAAAGCTGAAGGCTCTGCCTCCCATTCTACTCTTACAAACCCTAGGAACTACAAGTAAGCCTGCAGTCTGACAGCGAAGCGCTCTATTGGGATGATATGGTACTATGAGGTCCCTAAGATAAGATGGGACCTGATTATTCAAAACCTTATAAGTAAGAAGAAGAATTTTAAATTCTATTCTAGAATTAACAGGAAGCCAATGAAGAGAGGCCAATATGGGTGAGATATGCTCTCTCCTTCTAGTCCCTGTCAGTACTCTAGCTGCAGCATTTTGAATTAACTGAAGGGAACCTTTAGGACAACCTGATAATAATGAATTACAATAGTCCAGCCTAGAGGAAATAAATGCATGAATTAGTTTTTCAGCATCACTCTGAGACAAGACCTTTCTAATTTTAGATATTGCGCAAATGCAAAAAAGCAGTCCTACATATTTGTTTAATATGCGCATTGAATGACATATGTCCTCTGGCTTCATGGATAGATAAAGCTGCGTATCATCTGCGTAACAATGAAGCAATGCTGTCTAATAATACTGCCTAAAAGAAGTATGTATAAAGTGAATAAAATTGGTCCTAGCACAGAACCTTGTGGAACTCCATAATTAACCTTAGTCTGTGAAGAAGATTCCCCATTTACATGAACAAATTGTAATCTATTAGATAAATATGATTCAAACCACCGCAGCGCAGTGCCTTTAATACCTATGGCATGCTCTAATCTCTGTAATAAAATTTTATGGTCAACAGTATCAAAAGCAGCACTGAGGTCTAACAGAACAAGCACAGAGATGAGTCCACTGTCTGAGGCCATAAGAAGATCATTTGTAACCTTCACTAATGCTTTTTCTGTACTATGATGAATTCTAAAACCTGACTGAAACTCTTCAAATAGACCATTCCTCTGCAGATGATCAGTTAGCTGTTTACAACTACCCTTTCAAGAATTTTTGAGAGAAAAGGAAGGTTGGAGATTGGCCTATAATTAGCTAAGATAGCTGGGTCAAGTGATGGCTTTTTAAGTAATGGTTTAATTACTGCCACCTTAAAAGCCTGTGGTACATAGCCAACTAATAAAGATAGATTGATCATATTTAAGATCGAAGCATTAATTAATGGTAGGGCTTCCTTGAGCAGCCTGGCAGAAATCGGGTCTAATAGACATGTTGATGGTTTGGAGGAAGTAACTAATGAAAATAACTCAGAACAATCTGAGAGAAAGAGTCTAACCAAATACCGGCATCACTGAAAGCAGCCAAAGAGAACGATATGTCTTTGGGATGGTTATGAGTAATTTTTTCTCTAATAGTTAAAATTTTATTAGCAAAGAAAGTCATGAAGTCATTACTAGTTAAAGTTAAAGGAATACTCGGCTCAACAGAGCTCTGACTCTTTGTCAGCCTGGCTACAGTGCTGAAAAGAAACCTGGGGTTGTTCTTATTTTCTTCAATTAGTGATGAGTAGTAAGATGTCCTAGCTTTACGGAGGGCTTTTTTTTATAGAGCAACAGACTCTTTTTCCAGGCTAAGTGAAGATCTTCTAAATTAGTGAGACGCCATTTCCTCTCCAACTTATGGGTTATCTGCTTTAAGCTGCGAGTTTGTGAGTTATACCACAGAGTCAGGCACTTCTGATTTAAAGCTCTCTTTTTCAGAGGAGCTACAGCATCCAAAGTTGTCTTCAATGAGGATGTAAAACTACTGACGAGATACTCTATCTCACTTACAGAGTTTAGGTAGCTACTCTGTACTGTGTTGGTATATGGCATTAGAGAACATAAAGAAGGAATCATATCCTTAAACCTAGTTACAGCGCTTTCTGAAAGACTTCTAGTGTAATGAAACTTATTCCCCACTGCTGGGTAGTCCATCAGAGTAAATGTAAATGTTATTAAGAAATGATCAGACAGAAGGGAGTTTTCAGGGAATACTGTTAAGTCTTCAATTTCCATATCTTAAGTCAGAACAAGATCTAAGATATGATTAAAGTGGTGGGTGGACTCATTTACATTTTGAGCAAAGCTAATAGAGTCTAATAATAGATTAAATGCAGTGTTGAGGCTGTCATTCTCAGCATCTGTGTGGATGTTAAAATCGCCCACTATAATTATCTTATCTGAGCTAAGCACTAAGTCAGACAAAAGGTCTGAAAATTCACAGAGAAACTCACAGTAACGACCAGGTGGACGATAGATAATAACAAATAAAACTGGTTTTTGGGACTTCCAATTTGGATGGACAAGACTAAGAGTCAAGCTTTCAAATGAATTAAAGCTCTGTCTGGGTTTTTGATTAATTAATAAGCTGGAATGGAAGATTGTTGCTAATCCTCCGCCTCGGCCCGTGCTACGAGCATTCTGGCAGTTAGTGTGACTCGGGGGTGTTGACTCATTTAAACTAACATATTCATCCTGCTGTAACCAGGTTTCTGTAAGGCAGAATAAATCAATATGTTGATCAATTATTATATCATTTACTAACAGGGACTTAGAAGAGAGAGATCTAATGTTTAATAGACCACATTTAACTGTTTTAGTCTGTGGTGCAGTTGAAGGTGCTAAACATGTCACTCCCGGTCCGATTGGGGAGGGGCCCAGAGAAAACTACAGAGTCCGACATTGTTTTTGCAAAGTTACACACCGATTCAATGTTAATTTTAGTGACCTCCGATTAGCGTAACCGGGTGTCATTACTGCCGAAGTGAATTACAATCTTACCAAATTTACGCTTAGCCTTAGCCAGCAGTTTCAAATTTCCTTCAATGTCGCCTGCTCTGGCCCCCGGAAGACAATTGACTATGGTTGCTGGTGTCGCTAACTTCACATTTCTCAAACAGAGTCGCCAATAACCAGAGTTTGATTCTTGGCGGGTGTGTCGTCGAGTGGGGAAAAACGGTTAGAAATGTGAACGGGTTGGCGGTGTACACGGGGCTTCTGTTTAGAACTACGCTTCCTCCTCACAGTCACCCAGTTGGCCTGCTTTCCCGGCTGCTCGGGATCTGCCAGAGGGAAACTAACGGCGGCTAAGCTACCTTGGTCCGCACCGACTACAGGGGCCTGGCTAGCTGTAGAATTTTCCACGGTGCGGAGCCGAGTCTCCAATTCGACCAGCCTGGCCTCCAAAGCTACGAATAAGCTACACTTATTACAAGTACCATTACTGCTAAAGGAGGCCAAGGAATAACTAAACATTTCACACCCAGAGCAGAAAAGTGCGGGAGAGACAGGAGAAGCCGCCATGCTAAACCGGCTAAGAGCTAGTAGCTGCGCTAAGCTAGCGGATTCCTAAAAACACACAAAGTGAATAATGTGTAAATAATTTAGAGGTGATTCAGCAGAGGGAGTGCTTTAGTTAAGGCACGTGAAAGGCACGTGATTACACTGTAAAACAAATCGTTATCTAGTTAACTAGATCAATCTAACTGCACAGATTAAACAGCTAACAGATACAGCAAAACACCGCTGTGCTCCGGAACAGGAAGTGATACAATACCGCAGTGAGAGCCAACCACCAGTAGAGGCAAGCAAGCAGCTCTGTCAATTAAAGCTCTGTCTGGGTTTTGATTAATTAATAAGCTGGAATGGAAGATTGCTGCTAATCCTCCTCCTCGGCCCGTGCTACGAGCGTTCTGGCAGTTAGTGTGACTCGGGGGTGTTGACTCATTTAAACTAACATATTCATCCTGCTGTAACCAGGTTTCTGTAAGGCAGAATAAATCAATATGTTGATCAATTATTATATCATTTACTAACAGGGACTTAGAAGAGAGAGACCTAATGTTAATAGACCACATTTAACTGTTTTAGTCTGTGGTGCAGTTGAAGGTGCTATATTATTTTTTCTTTTTGAATTTTTATGCTTAAATAGATTTTGCTGGTTATTGGTAGTCTGGGAGCAGGCACCGTCTCTACAGGGATGGGGTAATGAGGGGATGGCAGGGGGAGAGAAGCTGCAGAGAGGGTGTGTAAGACTACAACTCTGCTTCCTGGTCCCAACCCTGGATAGTCACGGTTTGGAGGATTTAAGAAAACTGGCCAGATTGTTATGTGTCGACGCGGGTTGAGGAGCGGACCTGCGTCAGACGGAACCCAGCGCTAAAATAACCAGAAAGCGGTTCCAATAACAAAAACAATTTATTTATTTCACCCGCTGGTGCATAATAAAGTGTAAAAACTGAAATAGCGTCCTTCTGGTGGAGTGAAGGCTGGCACGCTCTCCAGCGCCCAAAAGGATCGAAGCCCGGCGCTTCTGGACTCACTATTACCGCCAAACACCCCCCAGGTGGACATGACAAACCGAATCTCTGCAAAGGATAGAAGAGGTGAGGTAAGTCAGCAGTTACAACTAATATCCTTCAAAAGACACACACTATCAGCAACACATTCAGGTCTGTATTTAAGCTTTATGCAAATGAGCAGCTTCTCACAACAGGTGGAGGATCACTTGTCCACACGCCACAGCAGTGAGAAGTGAGCTGCACAATTCTCATCACAATTCAAATATACTGCGTAACAAAATACCAAGTTACTATCAACAATTAGTCAAACAATTAATCACCTCTGATGTGTGCTGACAGCATGTGTCCCTCACCCTTCTTCCCTCAGAGGCACGATGTGTCAAACCCAGGCGCGGTCCTCAGCGTCTCACAAACGAACATCACAAGGTCGAGTTCCCGGCAATTCTGCTTGAATCACACATGACTTAAATGCAGAACGCCATCCAATTATCTGCTTCAGCTGAAAGTCTTTAAGGCTGCACGTGAGCACCATTCACAGGTGCTGCACATAATGTTGATGAGGGTGAAGGACTCTTCAGCCAGCACCTTCTCCACAGACAAATCAGTCTTCATGCCACCTGGAGAGCAAAGAAAAGAAAAGAAACACCAAAATGTCCAGCCACACCCCCCAACACACAACAAGATTTCTAGAAATGAGAGCTGCTCCATCCAAAGTGGGATGGATGCCGTCTCTCCTAACAAGACCAGGTTTTCCCCAGAAGCTTTGCCAGTTATCTATGAAAGCCGCCTCATTTTTTTTTGGACACCATATAAGCACATGCAATATCAATATCAATGCTCAGATGACAGTAGCTTCTGGGAAAGGTGCAAGTTGCCATAAACTGTGATGCCAAGCGCTAAGGATACATGCTATCCAGTCACAGCAGATGAAACTTTTTTTACTACTGAGCAAACATCATTGTTAGACTTTTTTTAGGTTAAATGATTCCACGGTGTGTCGATGTTATGGCGTCAGTGACCCCATGGCCTTGGTGGAGGTTTGCACTCTGTGAGTGCTTCTAGTTTTATTATGTCTTTTTTTATGATTTGTTGCTTTTCTGTTTGTTGTTGTTCTTCTTTACTTGTTTTGTTTTTCATGTCTGAAATAAAACTTTCATTAATTTATTCATTAAAATTGAAAATCAAAGGTGTTTTGATTTATTTATTTGTAATGACTGCTCACAGCCCACCTGCAGTATCTTTTTGGCTCACTGGGGGTCACGGCCCACACTTTGGGAATGATTGCTGTATGAGATATATATGTCAAAGTAGAGTTTGTGATTTGATAGAATTGGAGATTCTACTAGCAGTGACTCCGATCAGAGAATTTACCACTAGACTCCAATTGGAGACTCTACTATAGTAGAGACTGGGATTCTACCAAACCATTCATTATCACGACGAGATGATATCAGACATAGAATGACAGCAATACCTTACTGTGGAATTTAACAAAATATCTGTCATATCAACTTCACATTAGAGCCACACCGTGCTGACGTGATCACAGTAAGAAAGTAAGAACTTGTAATCAATGGTGTGTGTGTGTGTGTGTGTGTGTGTGTGTGTGTGTGTGTGTGCATAAAAAGAACAACAACAAAAAAACATTTGGGGCTCATTGACATTTATTCAAAACCTAATTTAGGGTCCCTTCACACAAAGTGTGAAGTTTGAAATGCACACTTAGTGCGTATGATGCAGGAATTGTGTGCAAACCGTGTAATGTCGTCCCTGCCTCCAACGCCTTGTACACTTGTTGCTACAACTATTTGCGCACACAAGCGCCTGAAAGTGTGCGCTGTGCGAACCCATCGCACCCTCTCGCGGCAGGTGTCAGCCAAATTCCAGGTGACATGCACCAACACCTAACAGCGCTCGCATGGCACTTAGAAAATGTGTGGCCAGTCGCACTCTTGGCACGACAAGAGACTGCAGACAATCACTGTCACAGTGCTGTGAAATTTGTCTAAGTTCCCCACGAGTGCAACACTGACATGTGGGTGTGTGCGCTCCACTCACAGGAGGCGTGGCTTCCGACAGAAGCAGCTGTGGTGATCTCCCTTCTATAAAACTATAACCGTAGCGTAAGTGTGTCCCCTCCCCTTCTGACTTGCTAAATTCTGAACTGGTGTCTTGATGAATGACAAAATAATGGACAAAAGCTACAGTGTGACCTTCAAACTGAAACATCTTGTTCGAATTAACTAGATTGTTGAAACAGCATTTTCTTTTTTTTTTTCTTCTAAAGAGAAAAATGTGTGAATCTGCCTCATTCATTCAAAGTCTTTGTTGTCCAGAAAACCAAAGTCCATCGTGAAACCATGTTAGTCTTTTTTTTTGGATGTAGTTTGTTTTTTAGACTTCAGGGCTTTGATGCAACACCTTCATTGTTTGTCACAAGCCTGCAAGCATACAAATAATTTAACAAAGAGCACTGACATATTTTTTATTCATGACCTCCACAGACCTCAACACTAAAGCTTGAACAGCCAAGACACATTTGAATAATTTGAACAATAACATATGGACATGACAGAGGAAATACTGCAAGATATATGAGGTCTGTTAGAAAACTATCCAACCTTTTTATTTTTTGCAAAAACTATATGGATTTGAATCATATGTGATTGCATCAGCCAAGCTTGAATCTTCGTGCACATGCATGAGTTTTTTCACGCCTGTCAGTTGCGTCATTCGCCTGTGAGCAGGCTTGTGGGCGGAGTGGTCCAGCCTCCTCGGCGGATTTTCATTGTCAGGAAATTGGCTGATCGGCTGCTGCTTTACTGTATCAAAATTTTTTCAGAAACTGTGAGAGACAGCCAAGTGGAAACCATTTGGAAAATTCAGATGGCTTTCGGTAAAGATCTTATGGGGATCACACAGATTAAGGAGTGTTACAACCGGTTTAAAGACGGTGCACAGTGGCGGAGGGCGCGCCGCGCACTGAGCAGCGATCAACAGGCTGAAACGACCAGATCATTTCCAAATTGGACGCTGTGTTGATCCTGGACGTCGTCTGACTACTACAGAAATGGCAGAAGATGTGGACATAGCACTTTTTCGGCACATTCCACTGTTACAGGAGTTTTTGTCATGGAAAGAGGAGTGGACGAATTCGCCACGGAGCCGCTAATGGCGCGGGACAAAAGCACCTCCGTGTTGGTCTCACAGGACATGTTGTAACATGCCCAGCTCTTGCACTATTCGGAAGATTCAGATGGCTTTCGGTGGCTTTTCAGTCGTGTGACTATCTGAGAAATTGTGGACGAGCTGGACATGCCACAACATGTCCTGTGAGGCTTCATCACGGCGTTGCTTTTTGTTGTGCGCCCCGCGGCTCCGTCCCGACGTGCGAATTCCTCTGCACGTCTTTTCATGACAAAAAATCCTGTAACAGTGGAATGTGCCGTTCATTTCCAAAGTGAACGCTTTGTTGATCCAGGACTTCGTCTGACTACCAGAGAAATGGCAGAAGAGTTGGACATCAGCACTTTTTCGGCATAGGTTGAAGAGGATTTGCAAATCATTTTTATTTACATTTTACACAACGTCCCAACTTCATTGGAATTGGGGTTGTATATTCAAGTTTCCATTCAATATATATTCAAGTTTCATTCAATAAAAAATAAAACCACACACCATATAAAACACCTCATTTTATTGAATCCCTCTTTTCCAGCGGGCAATACAAGTATTTTTTTGGATCCTCCAAACTGTGACTGTCTAGCGTTGGGACCAGGAGGCAGAGCTGTGGTCTTATACACCTCTCTGCAGCTTCTCTCCCCCTGCCATCCCCTCATTACCCCATCCCTGTAGAGACGGTGCCTGCTCCCAGACCACCAATAACTAGCAAAAATCTATTTAAGCATAAAAATTCAAAAAGAAAAAATAATATAGCACCTTCAATTGCACCACAGACTAAAACAGTTAAATGTGGTCTATTAAACATTAGGTCTCTTTCTTCTAAGTCCCTGTTGGTAAATGATATAATAATTGATCAACGTATTGATTTATTCTGCCTAACAGAAACTTGGTTACAGCAGGATGAATATGTTAGTTTAAATGAGTCAACACCCCCGAGTCACACTAACTGTCAGAATGCTCGTAGCACGGGCCGAGGAGGAGGATTAGCAGCAATCTTCCATTCCAGCTTATTAATTAATCAAAAACCTAGACAGAGCTTTAATTCATTTGAAAGCTTGTCTCTTAGTCTTGTCCATCCAAATTGGAAGTCCCAAAAACCAGTTTTATTTGTTATTATCTATCGTCCACCTGGTCGTTACTGTGAGTTTCTCTGTGAATTTTCAGACCTTTTGTCTGACTTAGTGCTTAGCTCAGATAAGATAATTATAGTGGGCGATTTTAACATCCACACAGATGCTGAGAATGACAGCCTCAACACTGCATTTAATCTATTATTAGACTCTATCGGCTTTGCTCAAAAAGTAAATGAGTCCACCCACCACTTTAATCATATTTTAGATCTTGTTCTGACATATGGTATGGAAATAGAAGACTTAACAGTATTCCCTGAAAACTCCCTTCTGTCTGATCATTTTTTAATAACATTTACATTTACCCTGATGGACTACCCAGCAGTGGGGAATAAGTTTCATTACACTAGAAGTCTTTCAGAAAGCGCTGTAACTAGGTTTAAGGATATGATTTCTTCTTTATGTTCTCTAATGTCATATACCAACACAGAGCAGAGTAGCTACCTAAACTCTGTAAGGGAGCTAGAGTATCTCGTCAATAGTTTTACATCCTCATTGAAGACAACTTTGGATGCTGTAGCTCCTCTGAAAAAGAGAGCTTTAAATCAGAAGTGTCTGACTCTGTGGTATAACTCACAAACTCGTAGCTTAAAGCAGATAACCCGTAAGTTGGAGAGGAAATGGCGTCTCACTAATTTAGAAGATCTTCACTTAGCCTGGAAAAAGAGTTTGTTGCTCTATAAGAAAGCCCTCCGTGAAGCTAGGACATCTTTCTACTCATCACTAATTGAAGAAAATAAGAACAACCCCAGGTTTCTTTTCAGCACTGTAGCCAGGCTGACAAAGAGTCAGAGCTCTATGAGCTGAGTATTCCATTAACTTTAACTAGTGATGACTTCATGACTTTCTTTGCTAACAAAATTTTGACTATTAGAGAAAAAATTACTCATAACCATCCCAAAGATGTATCGTTATCTTTGGCTGCTTTCAGTGATGCCGGTATTTGGTTAGACTCTTTCTCTCCGATTGTTCTGTCTGAGTTATTTTCATTAGTTACTTCATCCAAACCATCAACATGCTTATTAGACCCCATTCCTGCCAGGCTGCTCAAGGAAGTCCTACCATTATTTAATGCTTCAATCTTAAATATGATCAATCTATCTTTGTTAGTTGGTTATGTACCACAGGCCTTTAAGGTGGCAGTAATTAAACCATTACTTAAAAAGCCATCACTTGACCCAGCTATCTTAGCTAATTATAGGCCAATCTCCAACCTTCCTTTTCTCTCAAAGATTCTTGAGAGGGTAGTTGTAAAACAGCTAACTGATCACCTGCAGAGGAATGGTCTATTTGAAGAGTTTCAGTCAGGTTTTAGAATTCATCATAGTACAGAAACAGCATTAGTGAAGGTTACAAATGATCTTATGGCTTCGGACAGTGGACTTATCTCTGTGCTTGTTCTGTTGGACCTCAGTGCTGCTTTTGATACTGTTGACCATAAAATTTTATTACAGAGATTAGAGCATGTCATAGGTATTAAAGGCACTGCGCTGCGGTGGTTTGAATCATATTTGTCTAATAGATTACAGTTTGTTCATGTAAATGGGGAATCTTCTTCACAGACTAAAGTTAATTATGGAGTTCCACAAGGTTCTGTGCTAGGACCAATTTTATTCACTTTATACATGCTTCCCTTGGGCAGTATTATTAGACGGTATTGCTTAAATTTTCATTGTTACGCAGATGATACCCAGCTTTATCTATCCATGAAGCCAGAGGATACACACCAATTAGCTAAACTGCAGGATTGTCTTACGGACATAAAGACATGGATGACCTCTAATTTCCTGCTTTTAAACTCAGATAAAACTGAAGTTATTGTACTTGGCCCCACAAATCTTAGAAGCATGGTGTCTAACCAGATCGTTACTCTGGATGGCATTTCCCTGATCTCTGGTAATACTGTGAGAAATCTTGGAGTTATTTTTGATCAGGATATGTCATTCAAAGCGCATATTAAACAAATATGTAGGACTGCCTTTTTTCATTTACGCAATATCTCTAAAATCAGAAAGGTCTTGTCTCAGAGTGATGCTGAAAAACTAATTCATGCATTTATTTCCTCTAGGCTGGACTATTGTAATTCATTATTATCAGGTTGTCCTAAAAGTTCCCTAAAAAGCCTTCAGTTGGTTCAGAATGCTGCAGCTAGAGTACTGACGGGGACTAGCAGGAGAGAGCATATCTCACCCGTGTTGGCCTCTCTTCATTGGCTTCCTGTTAATTCTAGAATAGAATTTAAAATTCTTCTTCTTACTTATAAGGTTTTGAATAATCAGGTCCCATCTTATCTTAGGGACCTCGTAGTACCATATTACCCCATTAGAGCGCTTCGCTCTCAGACTGCGGGCTTACTTGTAGTTCCTAGGGTTTGTAAGAGTAGAATGGGAGGCAGAGCCTTCAGCTTTCAGGCTCCTCTCCTGTGGAACCAGCTCCCAATTCAGATCAGGGAGACAGATACCCTCTCTACTTTTAAGATTAGGCTTAAAACTTTCCTTTTCGCTAAGGCTTATAGTTAGGGCTGGATCGGGTGACCCTGGACCATCCCTTGGTTATGTTGCTTTAGACGTAGACTGTGGGGGGGTTCCCATGATGCACTGTTTCTTTCTTTTTTTGCTCTGTATGCATCACTCTGCATTTAATCATTAGTGATCGATCTCTGCCCCCCTTCTCGGCACGTCTTTTTCCTGGTTCTTTCCCTCAGCCCCAACCAGTCTCAGCAGAAGACTGCCCCTCCCTGAGCCTGGTTCTGCTGGAGGTTTCTTCCTGTTGGAAGGGAGTTTTTCCTTCCCACTGTGGCCAAGTGCTTGCTCATAGGGGGTCGTTTTGACCGTTGGGGTTTTTCATGGTTATTGTATGGCCTTGCCTTGCAATATGGAGCGCCTTGGGGCAACTGTTTGTTGTGATTTGGCGCTATATAAGAAAAAAGTTGATTGATTGATTGAAGTATGATCTGTCTGCTCCTCTGTAGATGACCCATGGTCACAGACGTACAGTCATGAAATGACATGAATGAGAAGCAGAGCGCTCTGGCGGCGTGTCCAGTAGGCACGCGGGCATCTCCAGCCCGATATGCGTGTCTTGTGGATGGTGCGCTGCAGGACAGACTCTGGGTCATGTGAAACAGAGCTCACGTGGGTGACATGACATTCAGATCGCCCGCTGCGTGTTATGATCTGATGGTCCGTTTCACCTGGGGTAGTCTGTCAATGTGCATGCCGTGCACTTGCTTGCTGCAGCCAGTCGCAACAGCAATATATGTTTTTATGTATGTCCATGTGAGGACAGCAAGCAGACACACACACCTCACAGTGGGCAGTTGTTAGTTCCAACCCAGTCTCACATTTTTTCGTGTTTCCTGCCCCGAAATGATTCAAATGTTCGTGACATGTTTTTTTAAAACTCCCTATTACTAACCCTACTCCTACCCCCAACCCTAACCATAACCACCCCTAGCCCCACTTCACTTTTAATTTTGTGCAGCTGTCACGGAATGTATTAGAATGAATTTGTGGGGCACTTAGACATATTTCACATCTGTTTTTGTGCTAATAGCAATAATGGCCACACATTTTCTAAATGCTAAGCGAGCAGTGTTTGATGTTCGTGTGCGTCACCTGGAATTTGGCCGACACCTTCTGCAAGAGGGATCAGATTGGCTCTCACAGAGCACACTGTCTTTCAGCCGTTGATGTGTGCAAATAGTTGTAGGGATTTTACACGTATTGCATACGATTCCTGCTTCATGTGCAATTTGACCACATTCATACTATGTGTGAAGGATCCCTAAGTATTGCACTCAACCTTCATGGCCTGTATGCACACTCACCACGCAAGAATAGAATAGAATAGGTAGTAGGTGTAAAATGAAAATGGGGATACTTCTGCAGAGCTACTGTACAAGACTCCATTGCTGAAGAAAACACATGTTGAAGCTCATTTAAAGTTTGCTGCACATTTAGGCAAGGCTGTGAAATATTGGGAGAATATAGTATGGTCAAATGAGACCAAAACTGAACTCTCTGGATGCCATAATACCATGTTTGGATGGCAAATGCCCCCAAAACACCAAACCAACAGTGAAATTTGTAGGTGGAAACATCATGATGTGAGACTGTTTTTCAGCATACAACACTGACAAACTTCATATCATTGAAGGAAGGATGAATGGAAAAATGTACAGAGACATTAAAATAATAAAATTCTGCTGCCATCTACCAGGATGATGATAAAGCGAGGGTGGACATTTCAGCAAGACAATGATGTCAAACACATAGCCAAGGAAACTCTCAACTGGCTTCAGAGAATGAAAATTGTTACCTGATTTGAATCTAATACAAAATCTATGGAAAGAACTAAAGATCAGAGTTCATAGAAGAGGTCCATGGAACCTTCAAGATTTGAAGTCTGTTTGTGTGGATGAATGGGACAAAATCACACCTGAGCGATGAATGTAACTAATTTCTCCACAGAGCAGGCATCTTGAAGTTTCATTACCAAGAAAGGTTTTTGTACAAAGTATTAAGTAAATGTCAGTAGGCGCGTTCAATACTTTTTCCCTGCACCATTTTACATTATTACCTCCTCCAAGGAGGTTATGTTTACTGTTGCGTCCATTTGTTTGTTGGTTGGTTGGTTTGTTAGCAGGATTATTGAAAAAAATCCTCAATGTATTTCAATGAAATTTTTACCAGGGGTGTATCTTGGCCTAACTTCAAAGTCATTACATTTTGGTAATGATCCAGAACACGATCCGGATGCAGTAATTTTTTTAAGGATTCTTTATCATTGCAGGATAGGGCCAATTCCAACATTTTTGCATCTAACTTCATGAAGACGGGTCACAAAGGCTGAACAAAAATGAAGTTATGACACAACAATAATTTAGCATTTGTTTCTAAAATAAAATAATAATAATAAAAAAAAAATAAAAAAAAACTTGTGTAGTTCATGCAGTTTCTCTTTATAAATACATTTGCTGAAGATCTAAGGGTTTAAACCTCTGGGGCCGAAGTCATCAGATACAACGGCTGAGACCAAGCTTTACTAAATTATAAATAACTTTTTAATGATATGAGATAGAAACTTACTTTTTTTGCTGAAAAGTTAACTCTGCGGACTTTCGAGCCACCGTCCACTATCTTTGTACTCCTCATAGAAGCTGTGTGATGATGTGAGCAATGTGAGTGTCCAATCGGAATTGGTTCACCGTCACATGGTTTTCCAAAATCCAATCGTAGGGCAGATCCACCTCACGTCACACACCAAAGATTGTTTTAGGAGTGATGTGTTACTACTTTATTATAGTTTGCTGTGTGTTTTGAATAAATGTGTGGAAAATTATTTTTCACTTTACTTTTTCCTTTCTTATTTCTGATTGTAAACCTTTAATACACTTATAAAACACAACTATAGCATATATGTTTTGAAAGCACAGGTTGCCCTGAAAAAAGAGACAAAAAACTTGATTGTGGGATGCAAGGAGAGCTGTTAACAGCAATAATAAAACATTTATGCCAGGTGAATGAAGTGTCCAAAAAATGCCTCGGACCCCAGAGGGTTAACCACTGAATCTGAAACATGATGGTCGATGCGTGAAACAACATGGAATAAGTCTCTTTGCCAAAGGTTATGCCATGTGACGTCAGTGACCCTATGGCCTTGGCAGAGGTTTGCACTCTCCGAGTGCTTCCAGTTACACATAATTTATGGACATCTATGGTTTAGTTTCTTTGTGTGTGTGTATTACTGGGGTTGTTACTGACATCTGGTGAAAAGTTCATGTTAGAAATATATTTACTGTGAAAAATGGTGACATGCTGAATACTTATTTTACCCGCCACAAAATCAAATCCAGTCTAGGAGCATGTGCTGGTACCAAGTGTCTTCAGAGGATCCTTGGGTACCACTGGAATGATTTTGTATCAAATAAGGAATTACTTAATGAGACTCAGAATAGTGTCACTTGCATTGTGAGGGAGTGTCAGCTTTGACATTATGAGGACCCCAATGGCTGGAGAAGGCCAAAGGCGACACTCACACTTCACTGGCTGCAGCAGATAGATGATTATTTTCAAGAGATGGGGAATGTGCAGTGTTGTCAACATGGCAAAGTGTGACACCACCAAAGACATCCAGTTGTCACCTTAGGTCACTGGTTACTGTCCAAGTCTCACAACCATACAGTAAGACAGGTAGCACAGGTAGATATCCCCCAAACACATCTGACCTGCCACCTCGTGAGTCTATAACCTCTTCCCTGGTCCAAACTCAAAGGCTGAGGACCCGGAGACATGTAGATACAGATACAGACATACAGATACACTTATGATGACCGATTCCAGAAAGTCATTAAAACCTGGATCTTTGTTTTGATCCAGGACAATCACAAACCCAGACACCCTGATTCCCCACTCAGCTTCAAAAGAGTTGGAATCAGAGTATCCATTAATTCTACAAAGATCACAGCATCGTCCGCAAAGTCAAAGTCAGTAAACCTTTCCTTGCCAACAAAAGTACCCAAAGTCACTGGTTTCCACAACCCTACCCATCACCCAGTCCATGCTAGCATTGAACAGTGTAGGAACCAGAACACATCCCTGAGCAACACCAGTTTTCACTGGAGAAAACACAGAGTCTCTGCCTCTTCCCCATGGAGCACTAACAGTATCTGTGTACAGACTGGATATGATGTCCAGTAACTTCTTGGGGATCTCACAAATTGTCAGGATGTCCCATAGAGCAGTCCGATCAATCGACAATGCTATGGAAACAGGGGCGTAGGTTTGCATATGGACCATAGGGACAAGTCACAACCATTATTTTGGGATGGCAAAATAGTCCCTACCAATATTTAGCATTTTTTTATATATCAAAATCATTCACTATTTTTTTTTTTGCGAACTCGATACTATAATTTTAGTCGTCACGTTTTGTGTTTTCGACGTGTCAGAGTGACAGGGTTACCCATGTTGCAATTTCATTGGCTCACGTTCTTCTCACATGGACGTAAACAAAGCGCATCTCGTGGCAGGCAGCGCTTCATTTGTAAAGTGGGAGGTCCCGGAGCGCAGAGGATGGGTGGCTCCGGTGCAGTGTTGCCAGATGTACGATAATTATCGTATTTGTACGATAGTTTTGCCCTCTGTACGACCAATAATGGGAAAAAACCCAATATGTACGATAATTTCAGTTGGTTGCCCAAACACGCATCTCTCTCTGACACCCAAGAATCATTTTGCAGGTGTTGCACTCAGTCGGCATCAAAGACACACCACACAGGGCTGCTGCAGGCTTTGGGCTGCCGGGACAGTCATTTGAAAGCCCGCCCCCTCTATACAAGTTCCCATCCAATCTCTGCCGTGACAGGAAGATTCCCCAACCAACATTTTTTTTTTTTTAAACTTTATTTCAACAAATGCAATAACAAACGAACAAAACACAAGAGCAAAGAGATATACAAGAAAAATAAAAAAAGTTCAAGTTCCTTATGGAGGTGTCAACAATTTTTCTGTGTTCAACAAAATCTGCACAAGTGGCATCGGATGACGACAGCGACCTCGAGGTTGAATTCGACTCTTTCTAGTCTGGTAATTAACACGTTTGTGTCCCTTCACAGAAAAAAAAAAAATCTTTCTAGTCTGGTAATTAACACGTTTGTGTCCCTTCACAGAAAAAAAAAAATCTTTCTAGTCTGGTAATTAACACGTTTGTGTCCCTTCACAGAAAAAAAAAATCTTTCTAGTCTGGTAATTAACACGTTTGTGTCCCTTCACAGAAAAAAAAAAAAATCTTTCTAGTCTGGTAATTAACACGTTTGTGTCCCTTCACAGAAAAAAAAAAATCTTTCTAGTCTGGTAATTAACACGTTTGTGTCCCTTCACAGAAAAAAAAAAAAAAATCTTTCTAGTCTGGTAATTAACACGTTTGTGTCCCTTCACAGAAAAAAAAAAAAATCTTTCTAGTCTGGTAATTAACACGTTTGTGTCCCTTCACAGAAAACAAAAAAAATCTTTCTAGTCTGGTAATTAACACGTTTGTGTCCCTTCACAGAAAAAAAAAAAAAATCTTTCTAGTCTGGTAATTAACACGTTTGTGTCCCTTCACAGAAAAAAAAAAAAAATCTTTCTAGTCTGGTAATTAACACGTTTGTGTCCCTTCACAGAAAAAATAAAAATCTTTCTAGTCTGGTAATTAACACGTTTGTGTCCCTTCACAGAAAAAAAAAAAAAATCTTTCTAGTCTGGTAATTAACACGTTTGTGTCCCTTCACAGAAAAAAAAAAAAAAATCTTTCTAGTCTGGTAATTAACACGTTTGTGTCCCTTCACAGAAAAAAAAAAAAATCTTTCTAGTCTGGTAATTAACACGTTTGTGTCCCTTCACAGAAAAAATAAAAATCTTTCTAGTCTGGTAATTAACACGTTTGTGTCCCTTCACAGAAAAAAAAAAAATCTTTCTAGTCTGGTAATTAACACGTTTGTGTCCCTTCACAGAAAAAAAAAAAAATCTTTCTAGTCTGGTAGTGCATTTGCTTGTGCATTTGCGTTCTTTTTGTGCCATAGTTTCCCCATTACTATAATTACTGTTTAAAATGTGACATAAAATTCTTTGTAAATTAAAAAAAAAACGCTAAAATAGCTACGTTGTATGCGTTTTGTTTGTGTACGATAATTTCCCCCAAAATACGATAATTTTGAGGTTTTGGTACGATAGTTTCATATTTCATATCTGGCAACACTGCTCCGGGGCAGAAAAACAAGAAGGGCGGGGCTTGTGAACAATGCTGTGCGCCACACTTAAAATAAACTGCACACCCACACAAACACATCTTCACAAATGACACTAACACCCTGCCTTTTCCTCAAAAATTACTACATTTATGTTTGCTGTCTGTCTCTGTACTTTTCTGTCAGTTTTGCGCTCTTTTTCATACTTTTGCCTCGTTTCAAAAGTCACCGAACGCACTTTACCGTAATATATTCAACATATAGCACACTGTTGGAGAGCACGGGTTCTTGGCTTGCTGTCAGTGTTGAAATTTTTCAGAGTGAGGGCTTACATGAGAATTTACGGTAATGAGAATCAGCGGCGCACTAGTGTGAAACTTCCGTGTTTTTCCTCTGCGTTATGACATCACAGGCTTACGTTTACCGTAATACACCATATATGTTATTGGAAATCCCTTTTTTTTTTTTTTTTTTTTTTTTTTTTTTTTTTTTTTTGGCAAATTAGGTTGCTAGATACCTACAACTGCATTATTGATGAAGAGAATAGATTATACATCTTGGTTGCAAAAACTTTTTTTTTTTTAGCTCCACAAGTATTTTTTTTTGTTGTTGTCTTGTTCTCTCAGGTGTAGGCCTATAGAATAGATTCGTGATTTTGGGTGCAATTTTGTTATTTAAGCTATTTGTTTGTTTGCCTACACACTTAATATTGTAAATAAAGTGTTAAATTATTCAGCATTATGTCGTCATA
The DNA here is from genome assembly GCF_902500255.1 of Thalassophryne amazonica. Taxonomy (NCBI): domain Eukaryota; kingdom Metazoa; phylum Chordata; class Actinopteri; order Batrachoidiformes; family Batrachoididae; genus Thalassophryne; species Thalassophryne amazonica. Next base: position 111,983,425 of record NC_047111.1, on the reverse strand, counting down.
TGTTATGTATTATGCTGTACTTGTGCGTCTAATGGTATGAGTGGGTTAGGGGGTGGTGGTGGTGGGCAGGGGGGCCGGGGGGCCGGGGGTGGTATTGTCCCTACCAAAGCTGAGACCAAACCTACGCCCTTGTATGGAAAAATCAACATAAGCTGCCAAGGAGCTCTGGCGATATTGCAGCAAAGTGTGGTACTAGCATGTGCTCGCAAATCTTACTTGACCCAAAGGTCAGTGACTCTGTTCCTTGATCAGACTGGAAAATTGCAGGCAGCCTTCCCCACATTGTTCCCGGTGTGCAGTTACTTGGCAGCATCCTGATATTAGTGTATATTTGTTTGTGCGTGTGTGTGTGCGTGTGCGTGTGTGTGTGTGAGAGAGAAGCATCATTGTAATAAGTGCCAGCATCAGGCAACAAAGTACAACATAAATGCGGTCCAATCTGACAGGCACCAATAATCTGGCCTATAATCCTGTAGTGCTGCACACAGGCTCAGATCTATTTCTCAAACTTAATGGACTGACACTCTTTTCGATCATGACAAGACTGGATCAAACACCTGGGAGTTTAAAGGAGAGATGGTTCCAAAACATTGAAACATGGAGGTTACACCCCATAAAAATGATAAGTAAGTCTCTTATAGTACTAAACCACTCAGATAGTGTCTCTATCAGATGAAAAATCAGTATGAATGCTAACTGTGGCAGTGACAACTAAAAAGTGCAGGTGATGAAACTCCTCGATTTAAAGCAAAGCAAACCCGGTGAGTCCTGTGCAGAACAAAAATAACATATGATCCATAGTCATATGGTCTGTAAACCAAACAGTACAGTGACAAACTCTACATCACTGCAACAAAACACAAGAATGTATCATCCCTGCAGGCACAATAACAAAGCTTTTTTCACAAAGCTCAATCGTTATGCTGACTTTACAATGGGTTTCTGTTTTTTCTTCTTGGAGGAAATAAATGCGTATGCTGCATACAGAGTTTAACAGGAACTGGTCATTACGCTGGCATTCATTAAATCATAATTACATCACATTGTGAGAGATATTGTGATGTCTGTTTATTGCAGAATATTGATGCACTGTAAAACCTGATACGTTGGTCCAGCTCAGTTTGAGAACACTGACGATGGAAAACCCTGTGAGTTAACACAAATCATTCCAGCATGATTTCTTTTGTTGGCTGTTCCCATTTTGCTCAGGGTTGCCACGGCAGATCCAGTATGGACCCAAGCCCCAAATCACAGAGCTGAAAACTGAAACAATGCATAAATGAAACCTGCAATTTCTTGAATGGCCACATAGACACCCATGTTAAACTGTTCAAATTTACAGCAGACATAAGCAATCTGGTACAAAAACAGTTTTGGTCTCTGTGCTAGTTTCACTGTTCATGACGTTTTATATAACTAATCTATTTCAGCTATTTTAAGCCATAAAATTATGGATAATTAGGGGTGTGCTTAGTTTGAGTGACAGCTGATGTGTGCTGTGTCCATCAGCTAGCGGAGGCTCAACTGTGACTGTGTCTTTTCTGAGCATCTTATTTCAAATAACTGAGATAATATGACTTACTGTGTAGTTAATTGTACTAACAGACCAACTAATAAGTCTGTGCTCCAGTATTTCCATTAAGCTATTTTTTTTTGTATGTTTAGCGCTGTTAGCACTAATTAGCAGGTATTGACAGCTTGGTGACAGCAGCGACTCTGATGATGCCACAGTTATAGCTGGTCATAGTTTTTAATACTATGACCAAGGTAATGATCATAGTATACGAGGTCTGTCAATAAAGTATAGGTCCTTTTTATTTTTTTCAAAAATGATATGGATTTCATTCATATGTTTTTACGTCAGACATGCTTGAACCCTCGTGCGCATGCGTGAGTTTTTCCACGCCTGTCGGTGACGTCATTCGCCTGTGAGCACTCCTTGTGGGAGGAGTCGTCCAGCCCCTCGTCGGAATTCCTTTGTCTGAGAAGTTGCTGAGAGACTGGCGCTTTGTTTGATCAAAATGTTTTCTAAACCTGTGAGACACATCGAAGTGGACACGGTTCGAAAAATTAAGCTGGTTTTCGGTGAAATTTTTAACGGCTGATGAGAGATTTTGAGGTGATACTGTCGCTTTAAGGACTTCCCACGGTGCAAGACGTCGTGCAGCACTCTCAGGCGCCGTCATCAGCCTGTTCAAGCTGAAAACCTCCACATTTCAGGCTCTATTGATCCAGGACGTCGTGAGAGAACAGAGACGTTTCAGAAGAAGTCGGTTTCAGCATTTTATCTGGATATTCCACTGTTAAAGGAGATTTTTTTAATGAAAGACGTGCGGGCGGATTGCAGCGTCGGCTCGCAGCCACCGCGACGCTCCACCACAGGAAAAACACCTCCGTTGGAAGCCTTAAGGACAAGTTGGAACATGTCCAGCTGTTAAACAATTTCTCATATACTCACTCCACTGAAAGCCATCAAAAGCCGCCTGGATTTTACAAATGGTTATCAACACAAACGTCTCTGTTCTCTCACGACGTTCTGGATCAATAGAGCCTGAAATGTGGAGGTTTTCAGCTTGAAACAGGCTGACGACGGCGCCTGAGAGTGCTGCGCGACGTCTCGCTCCATGGGAAGTCCTTAAAGCGACAGTATCACCTCAAAATCTCTCATCAGCCGTTAAAATTTTCACCGAAAACCAGCTTCATTTTTCGAACCATGTCCACTTCGATGTGTCTCACAGGTTTAGAAAAAATTTTGATCAAACAAAGCGCCAGTCTCTCAGCAACTTCTCAGACAAACGAATTCCGACGAGGGGCTGGATGACTCCTCCCACAAGGAGTGCTCACAGGCGAATGACGTCACCGACAGGCATGAAAAAACTCACGCATGCGCACGAGGGTTCAAGCATGTCTGACGTAAAAACATATGAATGAAATCCATATAGTTTTTGAAAAAAAATAAAAAGGACCTATACTTTAGTGACAGACCTCGTATATCATTACCTGTGAATTACAGGTGAATCACATGTTGTGAAAACCACCACCAAGTCCACAAATAAATGCCTTAATGAAACACGCAAACCATGATCAAGTAAGCCTGTTAGCATATGCTTTTTTGTCTTCATTCCTTGTCTCCATGTCTTCAAGTCATTTAAAAATTAAGTCAGTGTTTTTACTTTATTGTAATAAATAAAATGGTAAACAAACAAACAAACAAACACACAAACTGAGTTAAAGTAAAATTTACTGAGCAAATTTCACTGACTGTGGCTCAGTGGGTACAGCCTGTTTTTGTATTTCAAAATGCTTAAATGAAAACATTGTGCTTATTTAATTTAACATAAAGCAACCGGGTTTAATGTACTGTTTGTTTTAACGGGTTTCTTCAAACATTTTGTCTTCTCTCTTTTTGATTGTCTTCTTTCACCTTATTAAGTAAGATGCTAAATTAGCTTTTAAGGTCCATGCATGCATTTGCTTTGGAGTGTTTGAGCTTTTGGATTTAAGGCATGAAATCGTGGAGTTTTTTTTTTGTTTTTGTTTTAGCATGTATCATTTTAGTTTCTGTCTTCTAAGTACTGCTGATTTTTTTCAGTTCTTAATGTTATGGTTAGCGGTCCGGACGGGACAGGACCGGTACAGGCTATGGACCTAAACGCTGGGAGCAAGGAAACAGAGCTGGTTGTGAACAAAAAGATATTTTTTTTTACAAGAAGGAAAATAATAATGCTGCGCTGGGAAACACCAGTGTTTTCAATAGTTAGAAAACAATCAATAATTGTTGAAGCCGGTTGTTCGTTTCATTAGGTGCAACCAGGCAGTAATGTTGAAGAAAGAACCAACTAAAAAAGTTGTTTCAGTTGGTGACATCTAAATGAATTGAGTTGTTTGAACTTCAGTTAATAAGTTAATCAACTCTAACTTAACTTAAGTTCAGACAACTTAATTCATTTAGATGTTACCAATTGAAACACTTCATTTAAGCTGGTTCAACTCTTTTTTCAGCGTAGAAATAAAGGGATACTGTATACTTACAGAAATAACTGATCCCCTCCTGTTACAGATGCAGATTCTGACAGACAGATGATAGTGATGCTGGGCTGTGATGACCACAAGGATCCATTAGGTTCTTATTCTTGAGGAAGGACAGAGTGTTGCGTGCCCATACAACCAGTAGAGATGGGTTGACAGCTCGCTTTCATTTACAGCATCCGGCTGTTGCTATCCAATCCTCGGGTCGGGTGGCGTCCTCAGCGCCGGCCCCTGCACAGACAGAGGAGGTCATCCCTGTGGAAGAATGCTGCTTGTCATTGCAAAAACAAAGGCTGGGATTGTCGACGCTGACGGTACGGGGACGGGCTGGAGGGGCGGCCGTGGCCGGAGGGTTCAGAACAACAGAATAAATCACATAAAAAAAAAAAATGTCACAGCCCCACAAACAGAATTCTTGCTCTGGGATGGAGCAGAATTTGAGAAACGAAGCGGGCCGTGCACAACATGATGGCTGTTTATGTGAGATATAAACAGCTGATCACATGGTCTACTGCGGGCATTTCCGTTCATTTTGCTTTGGCTTCCTGACACACATTATGAAAGGAGCGCATTTAGGCCTTCAAAATTAGAATTCGAGAAATATGCTGCAAATATGAAGAATTTCACAGGCAGCAGTGTGACCAGCACCAACAACTCATTTCCTTACGCCACTTTGGACTTGTTATCAGGAATGAAAGATCTTTCAGGGCCAGACGAAGTGCAGCAGGTGATGCAGACGAGAGTCGGTGAACTGTTTAAATGTATTTACAACCCCAATTCCAATGAAGTTGGGACGTTGTGTAAATGTAAATGAAAACAGAACACAATGATTCGAAAATCCTCTTCAACCTATATTCAATTAAATACACCACAAAGACAAGATATTTAATGTTCAAACTGATAAACTTTATTGTTTTTGTGCAAATATTTGCTCATTTTGAAATGGATGCCTGCAACACATTTCAAAAAAGTTGGGACAGAGCAACAGAAGACTGGGAAAGTTGATGAATGCTCAAAGAACACCTGTTTGGAACATTCCAACGGTCAACGGGTTAATTGGAAACAGGTGAGTGTAATGATTGGGTATAAAAGGAGCATCCCCAAAAGGCTCAGCCATACACAAGCAAAGATGGGGTGAGGATCACCACTTTGTGAACAACTGCATGAAAAAAATAGTCCAACAGTTTAAGAACAATGTTTCTCAATGTTCAATTGCAAGGAATTTAGGGATTCCATCATCTACAGTCCATAATATAATCAGAAGATTCAGAGAATCTGGAGGACTTTCTAAACCATTGTCAGTTAAAACAGTTCGTCGCTACATCTACAAGTTAAAACTCTACCATGCAAAGCGAAAGCCAAACATCAACAACATCCAGAAGCGCCGCCACCTTCTCTGGGCCCGCGCTCATTTGAAATGGACCGACGCAAAGTGGAAAAGTGTGCTGTGGTCAGAAGTGTCCACATTTCAGATTGTTTTTGGAAATCATACTGCTAGTAAACATACCACTGTCCCAGCTTTTTTGAAACGTGTTGCAGGCATCCATTTCAAAATGAGCAAATATTTGCACAAAAACAATAAAGTTTATCAGTTTGAATATTAAATATCTTGTCTTTGTGGTGTTTTCAATTGAATATAGGTTGAAGAGGATTTGCAAATCATTGTATTCTGTTTTTATTTACATTTTACACAATATCCCAACATCATTGGACTTGGGATTGTACAAGTCAGAAATGCTGCGGCAGGTCGTCACGACAGAATAATAGAATTTCTGACGGGTCTGCACAGTCAAAGCTGTGGAAGTGTGTTGGTGTGCTCAGTGACTGTGGTCTGTTGGGCCCCTGCAGCGCACACTCAGGGCTCGGTTTCATGTTGCGCACGTCATTGCAGCTAACACAGAGTGACGCATTTCAGAGTCATGCAGCCAGTTTCTGAAAGAACGTGTGTGGCTGCAGCAGCAGTGGTGTAAATACACACAGATTTACAATCAATAAAATGAAGAACAGAATGAAATGGGTGTAAAACTGTGTATCGAATATCTAACGACAACTTCGTTTTCCTTCATTCTTCTGCCTTCTTCTTCCCCTCATCCTCCTCCTTCTTCTTTTATTATGGTACCTTGTTTTTCTTATTCTTCTCCCTTCATTCTTCTTTTTCTCCTCCTCCTGCTCCTTCCTTTAGTCTTCACCCTTCTTTTCATTCTTCCTCTCTTCATCCTCTTCCTTTTCCATTCTTCTGCTTCAACTTCTCCTGCTCCTCCTTTACCTCATCTTTCTCCTTCTTCACCTCCTCTTCCTCCTTCTTCACCTCATCTTTCTTCTCTTTCACCTCATCTACCTTGTTTTTCTTATTCCTCTTCCTTCATTCTTCTACCTTTTCCTTTTCTCCTCCTCCCCTCCTCCTGCTCCTTCCTTCATTCTTCTCCTTTGTTCTCTTCTCCTCCTCCTCCTTCCTTCATTCTTCACCCTTGTTTTCATTATTCCTCTCCTCATCCTCTTCCTTTTCCATTCATCTCCTTCACCTTATCTTCCTCATTTTTCCTCCTCCTCTTCCTCCTCCTTCCTTCATCACCTGCTCTTCCTCCTTTATCCTGCTTTTCCTGCTGCTCCTTCTTCTTTACCTCATCTTCCTCCTTTTTCCTCCTCCTTCCTCCTATTCCTTTCTTCACCTCATCTTCCCTCTTTTTCTTCCTCCTCCTTTCCCCCTCCTTTCTTTTCACCTCATCTTCCTCCTTCTTCCTCCTCCTCCTCCTCCTCCTTCTTCCTCCTCTTCCTTTTTCTTCATCTCATCTTCCTCCTCCTCCTTCCTTCATCACCTGCTCTTCCTCCTTTATCCTCCTTTTCCTGCTGCTCCTTCTTCTTTACCTTGTCTTCCTCCTTTTTCCTCCTCTTCATCCTATTCCTTTCTTCTTCACCTCATCTTCCCTCTTTTTCTTCCTCCTCCTCCTTTCCCCCTCCTTTCTTTTCACCTCATCTTCCTCCTTTTTCTTCCTCCTCCTCCTTCTTCCTCCTCTTCCTTTTTCTTCATCTCATCTTCCTCCTCCTCCTTCCTTCATCACCTGCTCTTCCTCCTTTATCCTCCTTTTCCTGCTGCTCCTTCTTCTTTACCTCATCTTCCTCCATATCCTCCTCTTCCTTATTCTTCATCTCATCTTCCACCTTTTCCTCCTATTCCTTATTCTTCATCTCATCTTCCTCCTTTTTCCTCCTCCTTCCTCCTATTCCTTTCTTCTTCACCTCATCTTCCCTCTTTTTCTTCCTCCTCCTCCTTCCCCCTCCTTTCTTCTTCACCTCATCTTCCTCCTTTTCTTCATCCTCCTCCTTCTTCCTCCTCTTCCTTTTTCTTCATCTCATCTTCCTCCTCCTCCTTCCTTCATCACCTGCTCTTCCTCCTCTATCCTCCTTTTCCTGCTGCTCCTTCTTCTTTACCTCATCTTTCTCCATATCCTCCTCTTCCTTATTCTTCATCTCATCTTCCACCTTTTCCTCCTATTCCTTATTCTTCATCTCATCTTCCTCCTTTTCCTCCTCCTTCTTCTTCCTCTTTTTCCCTCTTCCTCCTTCTTCTTCCTCTTTTTCCCTCCTCCTCCTTCTTCCTTCGTTTTTCTACCTTCTTTCTTTTATTCCTCTACTACCTTCTTCTTTTTGTTCTTCTTCCTTCATTCTTCTTCCTTCTTCCGAGAGCACTGGCACAGTCTGTGGTCTTCTCCTGCTGTAGCCAATCTGCTTCAAAGTTCAATGTGTTGTGCATTCAGACCTCTCTTGCATGCAGTGTCTTGGTTGTAACAAATGACTGTCAGCTTGAATAAGTCTGTTCATTCTTCTCTGGCTCGAAGCGTCAACAAGGCTTTTTCACTCAAAGAAGTGCCACTGGCTGGTTGTTTCTTATTTTTAGACTATTCTCTGTTGACCCTATGGTTGTGCATTAAAAAAATCCACAAATTCTCAAACCAGCCTGACAAATCTGAGTGTAATCCAATGAATGTTGGTGTTCTTCAGGGTTTTGTTGAGGCTCTGTTCAGTAACCCTGGTGTTGGGTCGGGTTGTGGAAACCATGTGGCTTAAGTGCCTTTGTTAATGAGGAAGATCGATCTATCTATCTATCACTAGTGTGCATCCTTTATTTAACATGCACTGTGTTTATCTAAAGTAACTTAATAACTTGGCGTAAATGTTACGTGTTCATCTGGATCAACTTAATTTATGTGAGTACAGCCAATTGAAGCACTTTAAGTTTGTCCAAAAATTCAATTTTTCCTGACTTTCTCAATGCATATGATCAAATGATTTTTGTCCTATCAGATGTGTATTTTGTTTGCAGTCTGCTGGAATCAGACAGTAACTCCTGTTGAACTGTCCGACAACAATAACAAAAGCAGACACAATTATGGTGAGGTGTCCCGGACGCCATCAGAAGGCTCCGCGGACTGTCACCGCCGCAGATGCTGCCAGGAGGCATTCTGATGCGGAAGCATGAATCAGCCTTAAGAATAGTTTTGAGGAGCTCAGACAGGATTAAATTAAAATATTAAAGATGTGTGAATTTGAATCCAAATGGCAGCAACACGGTGTTTGTTGGCATGGATGATACAAGTGGGAGTTTAGAGGGCTGCTGTTTTCTGTTGTAAAGATCCACAGGATTCCTCTTTAAAAAATAATAATAATAATAATAATAATAATATAAATTTGTTGGTTTGTCTGCAGAATTAATCCAAAACAAGTCAGAATGTAAAATAACAAATGAAAACAGTTGACCTGTGCTGTAAAAGCAACCACTAAATGATCCGCATGATTTATTTATAACTATACTGAGTGCTTTTCTAGTTGATTCATATCCAGAATGTTACTATATTACATTCACATGCTGGAAAATTATTCTTATCTTTGAATTGATCGGCAGAGCTGATCAATCAGACACACAGATCAATGCTCTTGTCTATTGTTTCATATTGACCTGCCTCGACACAGTCTCAGTAAAATACTGTAGATTTCAATAATTTATATGAGAGTAAAATGTTAGATGTTAGGAATCTCCTCATTTTAGGTGAGAGAAGAAACTTTTCACAGAACAGCACTCAGTGTAACACAGTGTAAAATACGTAAAATAATAATAATAATAATATAAGAATTCTTCATATAAATCTGTTCCAGAATTTATTGTTCCAAAATGTGCTCATTAATTATTGACTAATTCTGTTCACAACACAACAATCAAACATAGCCAAGTCCTATGGGGAAAAAAATTAACTAAAAAATTAGATTGCTTTTTGGTTTGGTTTGGACGCAATCATTGTGACCACATGTAGCCACATCCACCACACTCCAGAATCACATTGGCAGCCACCTAAGCAGACAACTGGTCCATCCCACCTCTCCAAAGTAACCATTTGTGAGGTGAAATGTGGACATGTCCTTGGCCGTCTCCAGCCTTTTGGGGTCCTCTCAAGGGCGTAATTTATAACTACAAATTGGGGGGACAAAGTGCGAGGCCCGAGGACTGAAGCCCATAGGCTGGGGGTCTGGGGGTGGCTTTAGGCCCCCAGAAACCAACAGTTTCTAGATAAGTTCAGATGCATTCAGAGCATCCAGAACAGTAATTTTAATGTTTTGAGAAGACCATAAAGTGGACACCATTTGACTTATGCAATTTGAAACTGTGGATATAAGAACTTTATTCTGAGAATAGCCAGCATTGATTTTATTAACATCCTGGTGTAAATAAGGTATCACCACATGTGTAGAACTCAAAAAGAATGATAGGTTGAGTTTTCATTAAAAAAACAACTGCAATGTGGTAAAATGTATTCATAAATATGAAAGAACAGGCTCTTAATAATAATTATTAACTATCACATACTGTATTTTTTTTTTTTTGCATAAGTTTGAAAAAACAACAGATCATAAGTTTAGGATAAATTACTTATCATGAATTTAATTTTCGAAGTGGCACTAATGACAACACTCATACTGAACATAATTTCGCTTGCACAGACTGATTTTAGAGATAAAGCAATAATTGCAGATGGGCTTTCTGAGGTCCCAGATAGACTTTCTGATTTCCTTTTCTAACTTTCAGAATTTAGTAAATTAGCATATGGTCCATTGATACTTATGTGTAGGAACTAGTCCCTAGAGGCATCTATTTTTGGTTTCAAATCTGGGCAAATGCAGTCCCAGAAAATTCTGAATGTGACAAACAAGAAACAGGTGTTGGAAACAAGTCAATGCTGCTAAAAATACAAACTTGTAGAAACAAAGATACTAATCTGACATGGTTTTGCACATAAGACTGACATAGCATGTTTCAAGTACACACATATATGTCAGAAGGTGGGGGGGGGGCGGCATACCATATTCTGTCTCCCCTGGTTGAAAAGGTGGGGGGGGCATGTCCCCCCTATCCCCCACCAAACTGCACCCATGGGTCCTCTTAACACTGTTGAATCATGCTCAGAGCAATGCGACACATCCATAATGACACTCCCTCACATTGTTAGTGATACTCCTCACTCACTCATCTGCTTCTCAAGGATATTGATTAAATCCCCAAAAATCACAGCGTCGCCTTCAAAGTCAGGATCAGTTTTTATTTTTTCAATTGGATGCTTTAAATATAGTAATTTTACTTTCTTAAACACAATTTTCTTATCCTTCTACAATGGAATTGAATGAGTTAATACATTTGATATTGAAATTTGATTTGATGTTTAAACTTTAGCAACTGTTGGAAAACAGAATTTATTAATGTACCCTTTTCCATGCCTCCTGTTTATGCCTTTTCCCATTCGCTGGATTACAATATGGTTATACACTCAACAAAAATATAAACGCAACACTTTTGGTTTTGCTCCCATTTTGTATGAGATGAACTCAAAGATCTAAAACTTTTTCCAAATACACAATATCATCATTTCCCTCAAATATTGTTCACAAACCAGTCTAAATCTGTGATAGTGAGCACTTCTCCTTTGCTGAGATAATCCATCCCACCTCACAGGTGTGCCATATCAAGATGCTGATTAGACACCATGATTAGTGCACAGGTGTGCCTTAGACTGCCCACAATAAAAGGCCACTCTGAAAGGTGCAGTTTTATCACACAGCACAATGCCACAGATGTCGCAAGATTTGAGGGAGCCTGCAATTGGCATGCTGACAGCAGGAATGTCAACCAGAGCTGTTGCTCGTGTATTGAATGTTCATTTCTCTACCATAAGCCGTCTCCAAAGGTGTTTCAGAGAATTTGGCAGTACATCCAACCAGCCTCACAACCGCAGAACACGTGTAACCACACCAGCCCAGGACCTCCACATCCAGCATGTTCACCTCCAAGATCGTCTGAGACCAGCCACTCGGACAGCTACTGAAACAATCGGTTTGCATAACCAAAGAATTTCTGCACAAACTGTCAGAAACCGTCTCAGGGAAGCTCATCTGCATGCTCGTCGTCCTCATCGGGGTCTCGACCTGACTCCAGTTCGTCTTGAGTGGGCAAATGCTCACATTCGCTGGCGTTTGGCACGTTGGAGAGGTGTTCTCTTCACGGATGAATCCCGGTTCACACTGTTCAGGGCAGATGGCAGACAGCGTGTGTGGCGTCGTGTGGGTGAGCGGTTTTCTGATGTCAATGTTGTGGCTCAAGTGGCCCATGGTGGCGGTGGGGTTATGGTATGGGCAGGCGTCTGTTATGGACGAAGAACACAGGTGCATGTTATTGATGGCATTTTGAATGCACAGAGATACCGTGACGAGATCCTGAGGCCCATTGTTGTGCCATACATCCAAGAACATCACCTCATGTTGCAGCAGGATAATGCACGGCCCCATGTTGCAAGGATCTGTACACAATTCTTGGAAGCTGAAAATGTCCCAGTTCTTGCATGGCCGGCATACTCACCGGACATGTCACCCATTGAGCATGTTTGGGATGCTCTGGACCGGCGTATACGACAGCATGTACCAGTTCCTGCCAATATCCAGCAACTTCGCACAGCCATTGAAGAGGAGTGGACCAACATTCCACAGGCCACAATTGACAACCTGATCAACTCTATGCGAAGGAGATGTGTTGCACTGCATGAGGCAAATGGTGGTCACACCAGATACTGACTGGTATCCCCCCCCAATAAAACAAAACTGTACCTTTCAGAGTGGCCTTTTATTGTGGGCAGTCTAAGGCACACCTGTGAGGTGGGATGGATTATCTCAGCAAAGGAGAAGTGCTCACTATCACAGATTTTGACTAGTTTGTGAACAATATTTGAGGGAAATGGTGATATTGTGTATGTGGAAAAAGTTTTAGATCTTTGAGTTCATCTCATACAAAATGGGAGCAAAACCAAAAGTGTTGCATTTATATTTTTGTTGAGTGTAAGATATAATTTAATTACTGTGCACAGTAGGAGTTTGTGTGTAATTTGATCAAGCTCCTGCTTGTGTTAATACTCCCGTTTTTACGCTGTTTTGCATAATCTGTTGATGCAGTAATTCATAATGTGCTGGTTTGCCTTCAGGCAATCAATCTCCATCAAAATTCACGTGTTGTTGCCTTATCAATTCACAAGTTTCTACGGCCATGATCAAAGCAATAATTATGTTAAGATGCTTATATGGCCGTGCCATAATTGCTGCATTTTTATGACTTATAAATCAGAATCAGCCAGTGGCACGTGAGCGTCGGTTCTAACAAAACTCAAAGTGTACGTGATAGCAGAACACAAGTGTTCTGCTGAGCATGTAATTAGCTTAATCCAATTATTCTCATGATCAAAGCAAAAAGAATAATGGTGTGCAGGCAGTCATTCTTAATGAAACAACTTCTCGTATTGCCTCAAAGTGACATATTATTTTCTCACAACAACAAAATTATTGGGAGATTAATTTGGGGAGGTGAAGTTCTAGAGTGTTGGGTTTGGAATCTTCAGTTCAAGTCCTTGTTAGACAGGAAAATCACTAAGTTTGAACATGATAGTGTGTGTGTGTGAGAATGTGAGTGATCATTGCAAAGCACTCTGAGCGTCTGCAGTTGATGTTTCCTCCATTGCTTAACTAATGTCAAAGAAATGCAGTGTAAGTTCTACCAGAAGACTCTGATCTTAAAGTATTCACTCAGAATCGGTTAATTAACATGTTTTAATCTCTAAATGAAGCAGGTGATCCCTATTAGTCATCATCTCTCAACCAATAGGAACTGCACACATTTCTTAACACATCAGTGATCTCACTCACCTCTAACTGTTTTCAGATCACTGACAAGACATCCACTCCACCACCACCAGTTGGTCCCCTCTGCCTGAGCGTTGGCTCTGCGTCTGCCATTTCCATCGACAAGATTTGGGATCATATCAGCTCTACTCTTCACCATGGTCAGCATTAGTGACCTTAGACTATAATTTTCTGTACATTATCTTGTAGTATTAAAATGATCAACTTTATCTTGCCTCCTGAGTCTTTCTGCTAAAACTTCTTGAATAATGGTATTAATAACTATGACCAGCATTTTACCTTACTAACCATGACATCATTAGTGGAGCTAATGTTAACAAGCTACTGTTCCCTGCTAATTAGTACCAAAGTGCTAACATACAAATTAAATAATACTAAAATTTCACTCAGCAGAAATACTGGAGCATCAACATATTAGATGGTATGTTAGTACAATTAAATGCATAGCAAGCCATATCTCAAATATCTGTAAGGAAAATACTCAGAATGGGTTAAACTGTCAACTAGCAATCATATAGCTGACGGGAATGGAGAAATGAGCTATAGACTTATTTTTTTGCACAAATCAAATCAGTTTTATTTATATAGCACCAAATCACAACAAACAGTTGCCCCAAGGCGCTTTATATTGTAAGGCAAAGCCATACAATAATTACGGAAAAACCCCAAAAAGGAAAGCAAAAAGGAAAGTTTTAAGCCTAATCTTAAAAGTAGAGAGGGTGTCTGTCTCCCTGATCTGAATTGGGAGCTGGTTCCACAGGAGAGGAGCCTGAAAGCTGAAGGCTCTGCCTCCCATTCTACTCTTACAAACCCTAGGAACTACAAGTAAGCCTGCAGTCTGAGAGCGAAGCGCTCTATTGGGGTGATATGGTACTATGAGGTCCCTAAGATAAGATGGGACCTGATTATTCAAAACCTTATAAGTAAGAAGAAGAATTTTAAATTCTATTCTAGAATTAACAGGAAGCCAATGAAGAGAGGCCAATATGGGTGAGATATGCTCTCTCCTTCTAGTCCCCGTTAGTACTCTAGCTGCAGCATTTTGAATTAACTGAAGGCTTTTCAGGGAACTTTTAGGACAACCTGATAATAATGAATTACAATAGTCCAGCCTAGAGGAAATAAATGCATGAATTAGTTTTTCAGCATCACTCTGAGACAAGACCTTTCTGATTTTAGAGATATTGCGTAAATGCAAAAAAGCAGTCCTACATATTTGTTTAATATGCACTTTGAATGACATATCCTGATCAAAAATGACTCCAAGATTTCTCACAGTATTACTAGAGATCAGGGAAATGCCATCCAGAGTAAGGATCTGGTTAGACACCATGTTTCTAAGATTTGTGGGGCCAAGTACAATAACTTCAGTTTTATCTGAGTTTAAAAGCAGGAAATTAGAGGTCATCCATGTCTTTATGTCTGTAAGACAATCCTGCAGTTTAGCTAATTGGTGTGTGTCCTCTGGCTTCATGGATAGATAAAGCTGGGTATCATCTGCGTAACAATGAAAATTTAAGCAATGCCGTCTAATAATACTGCCTAAGGGAAGCATATATAAAGTGAATAAAATTGGTCCTAGCACAGAACCTTGTGGAACTCCATAATTAACCTTAGTCTGTGAAGAAGATTCCCCATTTACATGAACAAATTGTAATCTATTAGATAAATATGATTCAAACCACCGCAGTGCAGTGCCTTTAATACCTATGGCATGCTCTAATCTCTGTAATAAAATTTTATGGTCAACAGTATCAAAAGCAGCACTGAGGTCTAACAGAACAAGTACAGAGATGAGTCCACTGTCCGAGGCCATAAGAAGATCATTTGTAACCTTCACTAATGCTGATGAATTCTAAAACCTGACTGAAACTCTTCAAATAGACCATTCCTCTGCAGATGATCAGTTAGCTGTTTTACAACTACCCTTTCAAGAATTTTTGAGAGAAAAGGAAGGTTGGAGATTGGCCTATAATTAGCTAAGATAGCTGGGTCAAGTGATGGCTTTTTAAGGAATGGTTTAATTACTGCCACCTTAAAAGCCTGTGGTACATAGCCAACTAATAAAGATAGATTGATCATATTTAAGATCGATGGTAGGGCTTCCTTGAGCAGCCTGGTAGGAATGGGGTGTAATAGACATGTTGATGGTTTGGATGAAGTAACTAATGAAAATAACTCAGACAGAACAATCTGAGAGAAAGAGTCTAACCAAATACCGGCATCACTGAAAGCAGCCAAAGATAACGATACGTCTTTTGGATGGTTATGAGTAATTTTTTCTCTAATAGTTAAAATTTTATTAGGATAGAAAGTCATGAAGTCATAACTAGTTAAAGTTAAAGGAATACTCGGCTCAATAGAGCTCTGACTCTTTGTCAGCCTGGCTACAGTGCTGAAAAGAAACCTGGGGTTGTTCTTATTTTCTTCAATTAGTGATGAGTAGTAAGATGTCCTAGCTTTACAGAGGGCTTTTTTATAGAGCAACAGACTCTTTTTCCAGGCTAAGTGAAGATCTTCTAAATTAGGGAGACGCCATTTCCTCTCCAATTTATGGGTTATCTGCTTTAAGCTGCGAGTTTGTGAGTTATACCACGGAGTCAGGCACTTCTGATTTAAAGCTCTCTTTTTCAGAGGAGCTACAGCATCCAAAGTTGTCTTCAATGAGGATGTAAAACTATTGACGAGATACTCTATCTCACTTACAGAGTTTAGGTAGCTACTCTGCACTGTGTTGGTATATGGCATTAAAGAACATAAAGAAGGAATCATATCCTTAAACCTAGTTACAGCGCTTTCTGAAAGACTTCTACTGTAATGAAACTTATTCCCCACTGCTGGGTAGTCCATCAGAGTAAATGTAAATGTTATTAAGAAATGATCAGACAGAAGGGAGTTTTCAGGGAATACTGTTAAGTCTTCAATTTCCATACCATAAGTCAGAACAAGATCTAAGATATGATTAAAGTGGTGGGTGGACTCATTTACATTTTGAGCAAAGCCAATTGAGTCTAATAATAGATTAAATGCAGTGTTGAGGCTGTCATTCTCAGCATCTGTGTGGATGTTAAAATCGCCCACTATAATTATCTTATCTGAGCTAAGCACTAAGTCAGACAAAAGGTCTGAAAATTCACAGAGAAACTCACAGTAACGACCAGGTGGACGATAGATAATAACAAATAAAACTGGTTTTTGGGACTTCCAATTTGGATGGACAAGACTAAGAGACAAGCTTTCAAATGAATTAAAGCTCTGTCTGGATTTTTGATTAATTAATAAGCTGGAATGGAAGATTGCTGCTAATCCTCCGCCCCGGCCCGTGCTACGAGCATTCTGACAGTTAGTGTGACTCGGGGGTGTTGACTC
This sequence comes from Thalassophryne amazonica, assembly GCF_902500255.1. Lineage (NCBI taxonomy): Eukaryota > Metazoa > Chordata > Actinopteri > Batrachoidiformes > Batrachoididae > Thalassophryne > Thalassophryne amazonica. Next base: position 111,966,802 of record NC_047111.1, on the reverse strand, counting down.
ATTTAAACTAACATATTCATCCTGCTGTAACCAGGTTTCTGTAAGGCAGAATAAATCAATATGTTGATCAATTATTATATCATTTACTAACAGGGACTTAGAAGAGAGAGACCTAATGTTTAATAGACCACATTTAACTGTTTTAGTCTGTGGTGCAGTTGAAGGTGCTATATTATTTTTTCTTTTTGAATTTTTATGCTTAAATAGATTTTTGCTGGTTATTGGTGGTCTGGGAGCAGGCACCGTCTCTACGGGGATGGGGTAATGAGGGGATGGCAGGGGGAGAGAAGCTGCAGAGAGGTGTGTAAGACTACAACTCTGCTTCCTGGTCCCAACCCTGGATAGTCACGGTTTGGAGGATTTAAGAAAATTGGCCAGATTTCTAGAAATGAGAGCTGCTCCATCCAAAGTGGGATGGATGCCGTCTCTCCTAACAAGACCAGGTTTTCCCCAGAAGCTTTGCCAATTATCTATGAATGCCCACCTCATTTTTGGACACCACTCAGACAGCCAGCAATTCAAGGAGAACATGCGGCTAAACATGTCACTCCCGGTCCGATTGGGGAGGGGCCCAGAGAAAACTACAGAGTCCAACATTGTTTTTGCAAAGTTACACACCGATTTAATGTTAATTTTAGTGACCTCCGATTGGCGTAACCGGGTGTCATTACTGCCGACGTGAATTACAATCTTACCAAATTTACGCTTAGCCTTAGCCAACAGTTTCAAATTTCCTTCAATGTCGCCTGCTCTGGCCCCCGGAAGACAATTGACTAAGCTAGCGGATTCCTAAAAACACACAAAGTGAATAATGTGTAAATAATTTAGAGGTGATTCAGCAGAGGGAGTGCTTTAGTTAAGGCACGTGAAGATTACACTGTGAAACAAATCGTTATCTAGGTAACTAGATCAATCTAACTGCGCAGATTAAACAGTTAACAGATACAGAAAAACACCGCTGTGCTCTGGAACAGGAAGTGACACAATACCGCAGTGAGAGCCAACCACCAGTAGAGGCAAGCAAGAGGTGAAGGCTGACTATATATATAACTGACTATAACCCTAACCCTGACTATATATATATATATATATATATATATATATATATATATATATATAAACATTTTTGTTTCCATATTTGTATGCATGTGAACGCAGCTTAATGAAAAGAACTTATGGCGAGTTATAGTCTCAGTATATAGATATTAAATTGCGACATGACTTTAAAATAGACATTTATTTTACATAATTACATTAAGGCTCTTGTACAGTTCATTTTAGTATTC
>NC_047111.1:111095719-111280719 GCF_902500255.1 Thalassophryne amazonica | reverse complement strand
CGATGATGGTTCATTTCTAAGAATTTTAATTTGGGATTTGCTACTCCAGTAGACACTGCACATTACACCTGGCTAAATCTTTACAAAGATGCTGGAATAATCATGTCTAAACTGAGATTTTAGCAAATGATATTCAACATGGTATTGAACAACCAGTTTTGCTGTCTGTTTACTTCCATTTAAATTTATGACCCCATTAAATGTAAAACTTATTTTACTGCTGGATTTTGCTTAAACGCCTTTTCAAACTGTTAGCATTTAATTTAAATCATTAAACCTTGGTAACTTTTACAAATCAAATTGATGTTACACTAAAGTGGAGAAATTTTAGCAAAAAGTACAAACATTTATTCAAAATTCACAGTGAAACATAACCAGTGTATGACGTGTAGGCAAATGACAGGTATCCCATTCTGTGGCATGAACCTTTGCAGCTGTGTCTCTGAGAAAACCATCTGAAACACACATACATACAGCATACATATTTTAATTAGTGCTGTCAGGTTATTAAAAAAATAATGTAATTGATTACAGGGTTTGTGATTAGTTAATCTAAATGAATCATTTAATTGCAGGTATATTTAAAAAAAAATCTGTGTGTGCTAATTGAGGCAGTGAATGAAAACATTCAACATTAAATCGAGTACAGCAAATGATACAATTGAAGTGGGTAAAGTAGCGGTACTAAAATCGAGGCAGTGAATTAAATTAGCCAATGTTATATTTTTAAGACATAATATTTATAAGATTAATATTTACCATAATGTGATTTTAATGGCATCCAAATTTAACAATTCTAATTTTCAAAGGGGCAATATTAATCAGATGTTGTATTTTACGTCACTCATTTTCATGTTTAGTACTTCACACCTTCCATTTTTATCAGGTCCAATTTTACCCTTTTGATTTTTTTTAACCATATTCAATATTTACTGCTTTCACTTTTAACCACATTGTTTTACTGCTTTCATTTTCACCACATTCAAAGTTTTAGTGCTTTCATTTTTACCACAATCTGTTTTACTGCGTTCATATTTACCACATCCAATATTTCAATTAATTTTGATCACTTTGACCCTTTATATTCCTGCGTGTCAATGTCTATGCTCAGTTTTCAAAGACATAAAGACAAGACCAGGGCCTCATGTACAAAGACTTGCATGGATTTTCTACTAAAAGTTGGCTTATGCCAAAACCTTGAATCAGGCGTAAGCACAAATATATTCACATGTATAAAAGTGTGCTTAGGCATGAATTCACACACGTTCCGTTCATACATCCCACTTGTAGAATCGAGCATGAAACCAAACTCCTTCCTGGCCACGCCCATTTAAAAATGCAATTTCATGTAAATAGGTCCTTGGAGCAGGGATTCCCCACGACATCACATCAGACAACAGAAAAGAAGTTATACTACAGATGACTGGAAATTACGTGGAGACATGCAGGGACAGTTCCAGTGTGCTGTTAAACGGATTTATCATGAAACTGGAAAATGTTCATGGAAGCTACATTGTGTGTGTGTGTGTGTGTGTGTGTGTGTGTGTGTGTGTGTGTGTGTGTGTGTGTGTGTGTGTGTGTGTGTGTGTGTGTGTGAGAGAGAGAGGCCGCGCACACACTGACATTAAAAAGACGAAGCACGTCTCTGCTGACCATTTACAATTTACATGCGTATTTATTGACAAATACTGAGCACAGAAAGCCTGTTAAGAAGCTCTGCAGCTCACCATCAAGTAAAAGTAAAAAACGCATAATAATAATAATAAACATATTTGAATGTGTACATCCCCAAATGTGCCCGCTCTAGTTTTCGTTCAGAACAATTACATGAATAAACTATTTAAACACAAGCCCTCCCCCCAAATCACACACCGAGCAGCTTCCACATATGATTTGAACATTGATGGAATGAAAATGTTTCCTGTTCACAGAAACAAATCCATCATGTGATGGCACCTTTATAACAAAATGTATGCAGTCAGTAGCTCTGATTACATTCAGGAAACCGGCTTTCGCTGCAAAATGTGCTGTAATGTTGGAATGTACCTTATGACATTTGGATGGTTGTAGCTCGGCGCAAGGCTGACTGGCACGCACCTGGCCGATCAGCCAGCTCACGCAGGAATGCACCTGATGCCAGGAAGCTCAGCGTGGTCACAGACAACCCCTGGGTCGTCACCATATTGCGCTCTGGGCCGACCACAGTTCTGTGTGCACCTCCTTGGTAATCAAAATCGGTTTATGAGCCAATTATCCTCGTTTGGACGTAAATCTTTGCATTCTCCATATACATGCTCATGTCAGATTGCACCATTTGCAAGGTCCTCGGACTACGCCGCTGTTAGTGCCGTTTTATGCATCACTTTGCACATGCTTTTATGTCCATCCATATAATTGCAAACACGTGGGTGTGTCAAATGTTCATCATTGTGTCGTTGATGTGCACATCACTCTGATGACTTCATGTTTTCACACTATTAACAGTTTCCTGCGTCACCTTTACATGTCCACAGTGGAACAGTAGCTGCAGAAACGTGCGTACGCCAGCCTGAATTTTTGCGTGGTGCACTGCACATTTTCACGTTCACGTCACTTTAGATATACAACCCCTGGCAATAATTATGGAATCACCGGCCTTGGAGGATGTTCATTCAGTTGTTTAATTTTGTAGAAAAAAAGCAGATCACAGACATGACACAAAACTAAAGTCATTTCAAATGGCAACTTTTTGGCTTTAAGAAACACTATAAGAAATCAGGAAAAATAATTGTGGCAGTCAGTAACGGTTACTTTTTTAGACCAAGCAGAGGGGAAAAAAAATATGGACTCACTCAATTCTGAGGAATAAATTATGGAATCACCCTGTCAATTTTCATCCCCAAAACTAACGCCTGCATCAAATCAGATCTGTTCGTTAGTCTGCATCTAAAAAGGAGTGATCACTCCTTGGAGAGCTGTTGCACCAAGTGGACTGACATGAATCATGGCTCCAACACGAGAGATGTCAATTGAAACAAAGGAGAGGATTATCAAACTCTTAAAAGAGGGTAAATCATCACGCAATGTTGCAAAAGATGTTGGTTGTTCACAGTCAGCTGTGTCTAAACTCTGGACCAAATACAAACAACATGGGAAGGTTGTTAAAGGCAAACATACTGGTAGACCAAGGAAGACATCAAAGGGTCAAGACAGAAAACTTAAAGAAGTATGTCTCAAAAATCGAAAATGCACAACAAAACAAATGAGGAATGAATGGGAGGAAACTGGAGTCAACGTCTGTGACCGAACTGTAAGAAACTGCCTAAAGGAAATGGGATTTACATACAGAAAAGCTAAACGAAAGCCATCATTAACACCTAAACAGAAAAAACAATGTTACAATGGGCTAAGGAAAAGCAGTCGTGGATAACTGGATGAAAGTCATATTCAGTGATGAATCTCGAATCTGCATTGGGCAAGGTGATGATGCTGGAACTTTTTGTTTGGTGCTGTTCCAATGAGATTTATAAAGATGACTGCCTGAAGAGAACATGTAAATTTCCACAGTCATTGATGATATGGGGCTGCATGTCAGGTAAAGGCACTGGGGAGATGGCTGTCATTACATCATCAATAAATGCACAAGTTTACGTTGATATTTTGGACACTTTTCTTATCCCATCAATTTAAAGGATGTTTGGGGATGATGAAATCATTTTTCAAGATGATAATGCATCTTGCCATAGAGCAAAAACTGTGAAAACATTCCTTGCAAAAAGACACATAGGGTCAATGTCATGGCCTGCAAATAGTCCGGATCTTAATCCAATTGAAAATCTTTGGTGGAAGTTGAAGAAAATGGTCCATGACAAGGCTCTAACCTGCAAAGCTGATCTGGCAACAGCAATCAGAGAAAGTTGGAGCCAGATTGATGAAGAGTACTGTTTGTCACTCATTAAGTCCATGCCTCAGAGACTGCAAGCTGCAGAGGTGGTGCAACAAAATACTAGTGATGTGTTGGAGCGTTCTTTTGTTTTTCATGATTCCATAATTTTTTCCTCAGAACTGAGTGATTCCATATTTTTTCCCTCTGCTTGGTCTAAAAAAGTAACCGTTACTGACTGCCACAATTTTTTTTTCCTGATTTCTTATAGTGTTTCTTAAAGCCAGAAAGTTGCCATTTGAAATGACTTTAGTTTTGTGTCATGTCTGTGATCTGCTTTTTTTTCTACAAAATTAAACAACTGAATGAACATCCTCCGAGGCCGGTGATTCCATAATTTTTGCCAGGGGTTTTATTTGCGGACGTGGAGACATGGACGTGGAGACGGGCGTATGGCAGGTTTTTGTGCGTACGCACGCTTTGTACATGAGGCCCCAGAGGTGGCCAAACTGATCCTATCTGTAGACGATGGGTCAAAAAAAAAATTTAGAAGTTGATTGAAGTGTATTTTTGTAGTACAGGTGAAGTAAAGTGGTTGTGCATTACTTCACAGCTCTGATTAGTTTCTGTTACTTAAATGTTGAAAAGATACGAGTTCTGCTAGAATAGTATCCAACCTTTTTATTTTTTGCAAAAACCTGATGGATGGATTTGAATCACGTGTGCTTGCATGAGCCAACCTTGAACCTTCGTGCGCATGCGTGAACTTTTTCACGTCTGTCGATTGTGTCATTTGCTGGTAAGCAGCCTTTGTGTGAGGACATGTGTTGTGCTCTCGTCGTTTTTTTCTTTGCAAGGAAAATGGCGGAACAACTGCAGCAGCGCTACTGCATCAAATTTTGCCAGAAACTGGGCGACAGCCAGGCGGAAACCATTTGGAAGATTCAGACCGCTTTCGGTGATGATCCTATGGGCATCACACAGATTAAGGAGTGGTACAACCAGTTTAAAGACGTCCGCACAAGGGTGGACAGCGAGCCACGTGCTCGGCGGCCATCAACATGCCGAAATGACCAGATCATTTCCAAAGTGAACGCTGTGGTGACAGAGTAAACTGAGCGACCTTATGTCAAAAACTGATTTATGGCCCTGTCAGCCAATCAGAATCGACTGTCACGAAGCCCCGCCCCCTTACGACATCACAGCCAATCAGAATCAATTATGTCACTATGTCCCGCACCCTAACCCCTCCCCTAGTCCCGCCTCCAAGCCCCGCCCCTGGCTCCTCCCGTAACCCCGCCCCAGCACCTCCCCTAACCCTGCCCCAAGCTCCGCCTCCAAGCCCTACCTCCCCTCCCACCCGGGTCTAATATTTTAATGTCATTTTATTTCATTAATTAAAGAACGATTAAAAAGAAATACCTAGATCTTTTTTAATGTATTAAAGAATGAACTAATTCTGAAATAATTAAACATAAATCAGTGTCTAATATTTAATACCCCTTTTAATATTTTTTAATTCTTAAATTAAAGCGCGTCCTTTTATGGTTTTTAATGCCTCAATTAAAGAAGGATTAAAAAAATACCCGTATCTTTTACACAATTATGGGAGGTTTTCTTCAATTTACTGATTAAACACGAATATTTTAATACCCCTTTAATATTTTTTAATTCTTAAATTAAAGCGCGTCCTTTTATTGTTTTTAATTCCTCAATTAAAGAAGGATTTAAAAAATACCCGTATCTTTTACACAATTATGGGAGGTTTTCTTCAATTTACTGATTAAACACGAATATTTTAATACCCCTTTAATATTTTTTAATTCTTAAATTAATGCGCGTCCTTTTATGGTTTTTAATTCCTCAATTAAAGAAGGATTTAAAAAATACCCGTATCTTTTACACAATTATGGGAGGTTTTCTTCAATTTACTGATTAAACACGAATATTTTAATACCCCATACGTGTTTATTAAAGGGTAACCATCAGGCTGTCGTGGTAAATTAGCTGATAGATGATTATTGTGTCTCTAGCTGCGTATAATAAACTCAACTCCTCTATGGCGAGTCTGCTCAAAGCCACTTTTTAAGGCAACAAGTTTGCATATTTTTTTTGTAAAGTCAACTTATATGTTTTACATATTTTTGGATTCAAACATCAAATCCTTATCTTATCTCAACACTTCACGGTAACGTTCACATGCCAGCAGCTTGGATGTTAAGTCCTAAATCTAAACATTTTCTTTGCTCACTTGTATTGCTGCAAGTTCCTGCTTTACCACCTCATTCTGACCAAGAAACATCTGAAGTGGGTCAAAAAAAATAACTGAAACTGTTCTTGAAAGCAGCTTTCTCCTGGTTAGTTTTTAATACACCCTGAAGACATCAAGATTCTCTGATCAGATTTCTTGGGAGACTTTCCAAAAGGGAGACATCTATTCTTTTAATATGAAAATCAGCCGTCAGCATTTTATGTCAAGTGTTCCCTGAAAATCACAGATAACTGAATGACGGAGAACTGAAGCAACAACTTTGAAGTTTCAAATAAAACAGGGTTCATCAGCATTTTCTGGTTTATCAGAATCTGAATCAGAACAGCTTTTAATGGCCAAGTATCCACAGAATACATGGAATTTGGTTTGAGCCGCACTCTCTCTGTACACTGTAAATGCATGCTAACATACAAACAAATTAAGTTAACCAGACTCAGTTTTCAAGCTGTAGCTTCAAGAAAATTAAGTTGACCTGAATATGATGAATGAACATAACTATTTTGAGAATTAAGCCGTCACTTGCTGGATGCTCACAGTAAATACATTACTGTAATTTAATTTTTTCAGTACAGCAAAATAAACAAGTTACTGTAATCTAGATTTTAAGTTTATTTGAGTACTGCACACTCGCAATAATTAAGGTAATCAAATCTGCTTCAAGACAACATAAATTACTTTGTAAGGCAGCAAGTTTGCATTTTTTTATTATTTTCATTTTTAGTAAAGTCAACTTATTATATTTTACAGTGTAAGGCATGTAGAAATACCCTAAACAGCGAATAATCCGCAGTAAAAATTGTACGTGTTTTTAAAAACCGCTTGTAATTATGAACAAACTAGTTTAGCTAACAACCGCTACAGAAAGGTGAACATTTATTAAAATGAATCTGAAATACACAAGTTGACCAACATCACGAGGGTAAGAGTTCTAATGTTAAAACTCACTGTTGTTACTCCGCTGTTTTATGATTTGTAAAAGGCTGCACCAGGCACTTGAAAGTTGCACATTTCCGACCAATTCTGTCAAAAAACATTAACAGCCTGGGAGCCGACACACTGCTGTCAGTGTGACAAGAGGAAAGTGTGTCATGTAGAATCTGTGCATTTGTTCAGAGCGTATAATTATAAATCTCAAGTCATTTTAACGTGGATAAAGATTTAAATGCGGTTGTTTTGCAGAAGTTCCACTGAAAACACACAGAAGCTGTAATTTTTACAATTCACACGCCGTATCTTTGATAGAAACAGTCGGTGGTCATTTATTGAGAAATCTAACTGGCGGAGGGTTTTACGCTTTAAACGCTTATTTGGTTGTGAAAAGCTCCACAAAAACTTATACTTTTCGAGCTGATGCTGACTGTTTGCATAAAGTTTTGGCTGAGTGGGGAAACGTCTGACATTATATAGCCAATATGTTTTTTTTCTTACTTTATGGACCTTTAAAAACTTTAGTCATATTACTAAATCATTGTTTTTCTTTTTTTCTTACCTCATGAAGGCGACTCTCTCTCTGGCTCCCCGTGTCGTCTAATAACCCTCTGGGCTTAATTTGTCTTCTTCTTCTCGTTAAACCAGAATAAACTTTTTATGCATCGCAATTATTCTCTCTCAAAATCATTCATTAATACCAGTCCAAAATATCCTCGAACCTCCGGGCATCTTGCAGGAGCGACGGTCACGTGTCACCACAAACTGAAAGAAAAGATGTGACTTATTAAATATTTAGCCTACACTTTAATAAAACGTCATGATGTGATTTTTTTTCTTCTTACCGTGTAACACGAGTCCGTCCCCGCGGCGCCCTGTTGACGGTTCGACAGACCTCCGTCGGTTATAACACACCAGCTCCGCATTATTAACCTGTATTTTTAATATAAATGAGATTTCAGAGGGTTTACTACATCTCTGCTGCTGTGTCTGGGGGAAAAACTTGATTAAACAGCGTTAAATAAACTCCTAACAGAATATCCACAAACTGTAACACAGACCATACTTATTAATGAAATATTTACACTTAAAGTTATGAGCTGATTTTCTTACGTCATAAAGGAGAGTCTGTCCCTGGTGCGTCGTGTTGTCTAAATGATCCTCTGGGCTTAATTTGTCAGGCTGAATTCTTCTGCTCCATCAGAATAAACTTTTCTCACCGTGGGGCTCTATGTCTAACAAAAAAACATCATTTAAAAAATGTTTACCGCCGAGGATCTTTTTAAAAAAAAAAACAGAAGCATTTCTATCAAAAGATTACTTAAATCACTTGCCGTGAAAGACTTTCGCACTCTGAAGAAAAAGAAAACTTCATTCCGAGAGAATGAAGGTCTGCTCCGGTCAGCGGCTGGAATTAAGGAAAAACACTGCAGCAGGGAGCGGGACAGGAAAACTGGTCCAGCCTCCAAAACAAGCTCATTTCCCACAGGTATCAGGTTTTATGGTGGACCCAAAAAACACACGTAATCATCGATCAGGGGATTTAGCCTGACACCTCGGACCGAGGGACACAGCAGGACCTCATAAAAATATTGCTTCAAACGAGATCTGTGACGGTGGCCCGGTTTGTCAAAAGAGGTGCGACCTTTTGCGCTAAACACCCCAAATACACACACAGACACACACTTTTAAGACACAAATATCCCCAGCCCTACGCGTGTAGTGGTCCCATATTATGAACAAAAGTGGATGGATTGTTGGGAAGGTGTCGTGACACAGACCCACAACAGGGGGCGCTAAGGAACGGACAATGGATAAGCCAACCAGTAACAATTTAATGTTGTGAAAACACACAACGGAATACAGACAGAGATATGGATTGCCAATGATACACCAGGTGACGTGTGGGCAGGCTCGAAGATAGAAGACCTCTGGCGAGAGAAGAGCTGATTCCCACACAGCTTCCACCACCAGCGGGGCCTGAAGAACACTGGAGCCGCCAAGTCCCGAGTCCCCAGGTGGCCTCTGACTTCGGCTGTCGACCCTGGTACTGCTGGCAGAGAACAGAGAAAATCCAGGCGAGTGTGAATCCGCACACTCAGTAGTCCACTCAAAGTCAATGTTCTCCAAGGAGGGAGCACCTCCACCTCCAATCACACACTCGTGCAGCTCCTGTGTAACCACTTATCTGCTACGGAGCGTGATGCGAAGTCGTCGCGGTCACGGCCTTCTCCAGCTCCGATAAGAACACCACAGGGCAAGCGGCTGCAAGGAAGAGTTATGTTAGCAGAGAAATTTACCACAGAGAAGGTTACCTCTTGGTTGCTGATTTCTCGGCGGGGAGGTGGAGTTGTAGTCCGGCTTTTATGGTGATGTGGTGAATGAGTGACAGCTGGTGCAGATGATGAATGACTGCTTGAAGCCCGCACTCCAAGCAGGGCGCCATCTGGTGGTGGTGGGCCAGCAGTACCTCCTCTTCTGGTGGCCCACACAACATGGATAGCAAAGTCATGACAGATAATACAGAAATAGTGGACCTTTTAATAGTTGCACTAAAAGAATAAAACGCTACTCAGAGGAGAATTAGTTTTCCCAGCTTCAGCCTAATATAAGTTATAAAGCTCAGGTTCCAAGATTCCGGTTCACTTTAATTTATTCCAGACATGTCAGAAACCACATGAACAAAACATCTACATATCTTTAACACCAAAGAGATTTAAATATATCTGTACATACATATGTACATACTCATATTTTTTCCCATTTCTATTTCCATGTTTCCTTTTTGTAAATATTTACAAATAAAATAAGTAAAGGTCACTGCGTGTATTAAATATATATCAGCGCCACCGGGGTGTCGTACCAAGATGTGCTGTCTTTATACACCGAAAATACTATCGCAAACGATGACTTGGTTTCTGATTTTGTGAAAAGATATTGTAATTGCCTTAAGAAAAGGGGCAATACCTCCTGTATCCAGCTACCAGGACCTTCGCACACTTTTAAATGTTGTGACAGCTTGTGTTAACCTTTGATCCTAAATTTGTTTTATGTTTTTTCACGTGAAAATGTAACCCCCGTCTTAGGACAACCTCCCGATCATACCTTTTAAAGTTCTATCACGTTTGCACGCTTTAAAACATTGTTATTAAGTACAGAAAGAAGTGTTAATCTTTGATCCTAAATTTTTTTTGTTTTTTTTGTTTGTTTCACCTGAAAACGGGTTGGATGTGTGAGAGCGGCCTCCCGATCATACCTTTAAAGTTTTACCCGCGTTTGCACGCATTTAAAAATTGTCACAGCTCGTGTTAATCTTTGATCCTAAAATTTTTTAATGTTTTTTTTTTCACCTGAAAACAGACCGGATGTTTTGAGAGCGGCCTCCCGATCATACCTTTTAAAGTTTTATCGCGTATGCATGCGTTTAAATATTGTCTCTCACATAAAACATGTTCAAGCTAAAATATCTAAAAATATTTCTAGTATCTTCAACAAAGCAAAAATATTTATTGAATTACAAAGCTCTACATATTTTATATCATTCACTTGTTTCGCCATATCTGAATTACTGCGTGGAAGTTTGAGGCAACATTTACAAATCCTCACTTCGGCCATTACCTTTATGATACCTTGTCAGTATTCATGACAGCCAATTAAGCAGTGTCTTTACTATAACCTTGATTAGCAATTTTAATGTGTATTCTTTATTCTATACAACATATAGCCTATTGAAATGATGTAGTTAACTAAGGTGCAGCAATACAAATTCTATACTTTCCGTTTATGTAGTGATGGAGTTGCTGACTGATGAAAGTAATCCCTTATTTTAATAAATGTTATAATTAATCATGTACGTCTCTTCTTTTCCATAGAATTTGTATTGCTGCACCTTAGTTAACTACATCACAGTCCGTTTTCAGGCGAAAAAAAAAAACATTAAAAAATTTAGGATCAAAGATTAACACGAGCCGTGACAATTTTTAAACGCGGTAAAACTTTAAAGGTATGATCAGGAGAGCGTTCTCAACACACCAGAAGCATTAAAAAAAAAAAAAAAACGCACATAAAAAATTCAAGGTCAACGCTTCTTTCTGCGCTTAATAACGACGTTTTAAATTATCCAAACGCGATAAAACTTTAAAGGTATGATCGGGAGGCCGCTTTCACACATCCAACACCGTTTTCAGGTGAGAAAAAAAAAACAACAAAATTTAGGATCAAAGATTAACACTTCTTTCTGTACTTAATACAATGTTTTAAAGCGTGCAAACGTGATAAAACTTTAAAAGGTATGATCGGGAGGTTGTCCTAAGACGGGGGTTACATTTTCACGTGAAAAAACATAAAAAAAAATTTAGGATCAAAGGTTAACACAAGCTGTCACAACATTTAAAAGTGTGCGAAGGTCCTGGTAGCTGGATACAGGAGGTATTGCCCCTTTTCTTAAGGCAATTACGATATCTTTTCACAAAATCAGAAACCACATCATCGTTTGCGATAGTATTTTCGGTGTATAAAGACAGCACATCTTGGTACGACACCCCGGTGGCGCTGATATATATTTAATACACGCAGTGACCTTTATTTATTTTATTTGTAAATATTCACAAAAAGGAAACATGGAAATAGAAATGGGAAAAAATATGAGTATGTACATATGTATGTACAGATATATTTAAATCTCTTTGGTGTTAAAGATATGTAGATGTTTTGTTCATGTGGTTTCTGACATGTCTGGAATAAATTAAAGTGAACCGGAATCTTGGAACCTGAGCTTTATATTAGGCTGAAGCTGGGAAAACTAATTCTCCTGTGAGTAGCGTTTTATTCTTTTAGTGCAACTATTAAAAGGTCCACTATTTCTGTATTATCCGTCATGACTTTGCTATCCATCCACTTTTGTTCATAATATGGGACCACTACACGCGCGGGGCTGGGGATATTTGTGTCTTAAAAGTGTGTGCCTGTGTGTGTATTTGGGGTGTTTAGCGCAAAAGGTCGCACCTCTTTTGACAAACCGGGCCACCGTCACAGATCTCGTTTGAAGCAATATTTTTATGAGGTCCTGCTGTGTCCCTCGGTCCGAGGTGTCAGGCTAAATCCCCTGATCGATGATTACGTGTGTTTTTTGGGTCCACCATAAAACCTGATACCTGTGGGAAATGAGCTTGTTTTGGAGGCTGGACCAGTTTTCCTGTCCCGCTCCCTGCTACAGTGTTTTTCCTTAATTCCAGCCGCTGACTGGAGCAGACGTTCATTCTCTCGGAATGAAGTTTTCTTTTTCTTCAGAGTGCGAAAGTCTTTCACGGCAAGTGATTTAAGTAATCTTTTGATAGAAATGCTTCTGTTTTTTTTTTTAAAAAAGATCCTCGGCGGTAAACATTTTTTAAATGATGTTTTTTTTGTTAGATATAGAGCCCCACGGTGAGAAAAGTTTATTCTGATGGCGCAGAAGAATTCAGCCTGACAAATTAAGCCCAGAGGATCATTTAGACAACACGGTGCACCAGGGACAGACTCTCCTTTATGACGTAAGAAAATCAGCTCATAACTTTTTTAAGTGTAAATATTTCATTAATAAGTATGGTCTGTGTTACAGTTTGTGGATATTCTGTTAGGAGTTTAACGCTGTTTAATCAAGTTTTTTCCCCAGACACAGCAGCAGAGATGTAGTAAACCCTCTGAAATCTCATTTATATTAAAAATACAGGTTAATAACGCGGAGCTGGTGTGTTATGACCGACGGAGGTCTGTCGAACATCATGACGTTTTATTAAAGTGTAGGCTAAATATTTAATAAGTCGCATCTTTTCTTTCAGTTTGTGACGAGACGTGACCGTCGCTCCTGCAAGATGCCCGGAGGTTCAAGGATATTTTGGACTGGTATTAATGAATGTTTTGAGAGAGAATAATTGCGATGCATAAAAAGTTTATTCTGGTTTAACGAGAAGAAGAAGACAAATTAAGCCCAGAGGGTTATTAGATGACACGAGGAGCCGGAGAGAGAGTCGCCTTCATGAGGTAAGAAAAAAAGAAAAACAATGATTTAGTAATATGACTAAAGCTTTTAAAGGTCCATAAAGTAAGAAAAAAACAAACATATTGGCTATATAATGTCAGACGTTTCCCCACTCAGCCAAATATTTATGCAAACAGTCAGCATCAGCTCGAAAAGTATAAGTTTTTGTGGAGCTTTTCCACAACCAAATAAGCGTTTAAATAAAAAAATACAAACTTGCTGCCTTACAAAGTAATTTATGTTGTCTTGAAGCAGATTTGATTACCTTAATTATTGCGAGTGTGCAGTACTTCAAACTTAAAATCTAGATTACAGTAACTTGTTTATTTTGCTGTACTGAAAAAATTTAATTACACTAATGTATTTACTGTGAGCATCCAAGTGACGGCTTAATTCTCAAAATAGTTATGTTCATTCATCATATTCAGGTCAACTTAATTTTCTTGAAGCTACTGCTTGAAAACTGAGTCTGGTTAACTTAATTTGTTTGTATGTTAGCATGCATTTACAGTGTACAGAGAGAGTGCGGCTCAAACCAAAGTCAAATTCCATGTATTCTGTGGATACTTGGCCATTAAAAGCTGTTCTGATTCAGATTCTGATAAACCAGAAAATGCTGATGAACCCTGTTTTATTTGAAACTTCAAAGTTGTTGCTTTCAGTTCTCCGTCATTCAGCTATCTGTGATTTTCAGGGAACACTTGACATAAAATGCTGACGGCTGATTTTCATATTAAAAGAATAGATGTCTCCCTTTTGGAAAGTCTCCCAAGAAATCTGATCAGAGAATCTTGATGTCTTCAGGGTGTATTAAAAACTAACCAGGAGAAAGCTGCTTTCAAGAACAGTTTGTTGTTTTTTGACCCACTTCAGATGTTTCTTGGTCAGAATGAGGTGGTAAAGCAGGAACTTGCAGCAATACAAGTGAGCAAAGAAAATTTTAGATTTAGGACTTAACATCCAAGCTGCTGGCATGTGAACGTTACCTTGAAGTGTTGAGATAAGATAAGGATTTGATGTTTGAATCCCAAAATGTGTAAAATATAATAAGATGACTTTACAAAAAAAATATGCAAACTTGTTGCCTTAAAAAAGTGGCTTTGAGCAGACTCGCCATAGAGGAGTTAAGTTTATTATACGCAGCTGGAGACACAATAATCATCTATCAGCTAATTTACCGCGACAGCCTGATGGTTACCCTTTAATAAACACGTATGCTTTTTTCTTCATGTAAGTGGACCAAATTTGTGTTTAATAACCATGAACATATGCTTTTTTCTTCAGGTAACTGGAACAAGTACTTTTTCTTAATGTTTTCCTTCATGTATGTTGTGTTTAATAAACATGAACGTATATGCTTTTTTTCTTCAGGTAACTGGAACAAGTACCTTTTTTCTTAACGTATGCTGTGTTTAATAAACATGAACGTATACTTTTTTTCTTCAGGTAACTGGAACAAATACTTTTTTCTTAATGTTTTCCTTCACGTATGCTGTGTTTAATAAACATGAACAATTGCTTTTTTCTCTGTGTGTGACTTTAATGAATGTAATAAACCACATATTCTAAACCTTATACAGCTTGTGTTCTTTCCTATAATATTGTTGAAAAGGGTAAATTCAAACAAGGTTTTTGTGAAAAACACTTACTGGCACCTTTTGCTCTAAAAATACCATCTGGCCTGACACCCAGCCACCCTGCCGGGAATGACGGAGAAGAAACTTTTGTTTTTTCCGCCTTCATCACCTCGGGCGGCATCTCCGATCAGCGGGTGTCCCGCAGCCCCTGATCGACCGGGTAATATCTTAAAAGAAACTGCATCTATCGTGACTAAGAATAAGCTTGTTTATCCGTCTTCAAACAAGCCCAGCGAACGACCCCGTCATCAGGAAATCGGGTGTAATAAAACATTCAAGCTTCAACCAAAGATTCAAGCTTCTCTACTATGTTATAAAAGACCATCCGGCGTGACACCCCCGCTGTGCAGGTCACACACACACACACACACACACACAGAGCTCCGAAACACACACGCACACAGCTAGCGTCTGCAACAGGTATTACAGCCATGGGGTCATGTTTCCTTGAGGAGCTCTATGCGTGGGTATTTGGACCGTCTTGCTACAAAGACTTACAGCCGAGAGACGGTTATTTTTAACCCTTTTTTAATTTAAGAATTAAAAAACAGAAAAGGAGACGCATTAATTTAAGAATTAAAAAATATTAAAGGGGTATTAAAATATTAGTGTTCAATCAGTAAATTGAAGAAAACCTCCCATAATTGTGTAAAAGATACGGTATTTTTTAAATCCTTCTTTAATTGAGGAATTAAAAACCATAAAAAGGCTTAGTGACATAGTCGATTCTGATTGGCTGACAGGGCCATAAATCAGTTTTTGACATAAGGTCGCTCAGTTTACTCTCTGTGGTGATGCGGGACCGTCATGTGACTATCCGAGAAATTGCGGAAGAGGTGGACATCAGCACTTTTCGGCACATTCCACTGTGACAGAAGATATGCCATGAAAAGAGTGACGGCGAATAGTTACATGGTTTTATTTGTGTTTCTGTCTTGCAGAAACAATTAATTCATCTAAACTATTAATTCAGACCATTCAGTGGTTTATGGATGTTTCATTCCAACTACTGTGCACCCTGCATGTTAAGCTGAGCCATTCAAGTTCACAACAAATCTGCATATAAAGGCTCTGAACTGTTCCTGCGTGTCCATGTCTACTCTGTAGCCAGAGTTCTGTGGTGAATAAAGTAGATCAGCAAATTAACAATTCTCTATGTATCACATTCACAACACCTTTGAGTGTTGCAAATCTGGCAGCATTGTATGTTGTCCATCCACTTTTCAAAGACGTAAAGACAAGACCAGAGGTGGCCAAACTGATTGTATCTTTAGATGACGCTGAAAAATTTAGAAGTGGCTTGAAGTACAGTGGGGAAGATCCAGAACTAGGTGGAGAGATTATATCTCCACACTGGCCTGGGAATGCCTTAGAATCCCCCAGTTGGAGGTGGTCATTGTGTCCCGGGAAAGGGAAGTCTGGGGTCCCCCTCTAAAGCTATTTCCCCCACGACCCGATCCCGGTGTCACAGACTGAACTGCCCCCCCTCAAATCGGTCCACCTGCCTTCACTGCACGTGTCATCACCGTGGTTCAGCTACACAAGCGGCTAGTGATGCGTTCACTGCGTGTCGGTCATTTCAAAGCATCATGAGTTTCACCGAGTTTCTGCTTAAAACTGATTTTTATAATGATTTAAGAGGTTTTACCTCGTCATCTGATGATTAATAATCCCATTAATCCATTTGATTGCTTTGGGTGAAGACATTCTGTCTCAGACGAGTTGCTGTGGCACAAATGACGCATATGCACGTGAAGGCAGGTGGACCAATTTTAGGGACAGACCATTCGGTCTGCGACACCAGATAAGCGGTTAAAGATGAGATGAGGTGTAAAGTGGTTGTTCGTTACTTTACAGGTGTGATTAGTTTCTCTTGCTTTATATTGAAAATATATATTTGTAAATTCTTGTGAGAAAACTAGGGTTGTGAATTGAACCGGTTCTTTGCTTAATGATTCCCTTATCACTCCTTCAGAGCGGCCGTTGTGTTTGTCGGGAAAATAATCATTTCTCTATGTTGATTACAGACCCTGCTCTGTAATCAACCACTTCTGAAGCATGACTCCACTTTGAAGCATGAACCAATGAAGCAGTGCTTCGATCCGCTGGCTGGTTCTTTGATTTGCTCCTCTTCAGAAGCGGCAAGTCTGCTTCTTAACCCCTCTCAAAGCCATTAAAATATGTCAATCGTGAGTCACTTTTTTGTGAATTAAAGTCACTAACTGGGACTCTTGTTGCAGACAAGCAACGAGAGTCGTCCTCCGTTCCATTGGCACAGCTCTAAACGCTGCGCGGCGCTCTGCCAAGACAGAGTCTAGTCAGAATTAATAACTTCAAAATGAATTGCCGCTTTAAATAAAATGGCAACTCTTTCCAAACACCTGTAATACAGACAATAAACTACAATCAACTAAAATGTTTTTTCCTCCCAAAATGAGACGTCCTGCATTCTTTATGAATTACATCCTGACGTGCAGCACAGCTCGGATGTATGAAAAGACATTCATGCCAATAATGCCTGAAAGGAAATGCTTTTGACAAAAACTACAGATTTTGTTTATTTCTATTTATGTCCAGAGATTAAGGATCCACCATGTAGAGTTTATTATGTCCAGAGTTTAAGGATCCAGTGACCAATTTCATATTTATTTACTTTAAGACTCAATAAACTGTTGTTGACATAGAAAACCTCTAAAGCTTACTTTTCGTACACAGAAAGCAAGAGGTATCGATAAGGAATCGGATCGATAAGCAGAATCGATCATGGTATCGATATTGATTAAAATCTTGTCAATACCCATCCCAAGAGAAAACTACTAGAGTGATTTTATTTATTTATTATTTATTTTCCCTCACCAAAATGGGTGCTGCACTCACTGCAATTTATTGTCTGGAACAGCCCCAGATTGCATCTCCGAGCTTCTAAAATTCAAAATGTTCCTGGGGGCGGGCACCACTTTAATCCCTGAAGATGAGTAATATGAAATCAACTTTTTACATCTTATAAAACACTTGAGTTTGGAAACATTTACAATATCATATTGGAAATTAAATTGTCCCCATTGCTTTGCCACAAAATGGGGACAATGTCTCATTGTCTTCCTGAACACGCCATCTGAGTTTGTTTTAAACAAACATCTTATGGGCGTTACTGTCAACTTCTCTCTCTCTCTATATAGCTGGTTTCAGCAGGTATGTAAGGAAAACGTGCACGTCAGGTGATGTCTGGGATAAGGGTTGGTGTCTCCTGCTTTTGGACGTCTGTCCCAGCACAGGGACATTTTGCTGTTGTCTCACACTTGTGATTGGTCAACCTGGGTAGCAGAGTAGCAGCAGATGATTAAATCGGCCTGTTTTTAGTCTTTCCTCCACTTGGTCATTGACTCTTTCTTTTGTGTGTTTTAAAGTCTTTCTACAAGCATGTCTGAAGTCCAGCAGCTGAGGGACATGTTGAAACTACAGCTAACACCTGCTGATGAAGGAATGATTGCAGATCAGGAAGAAGAAATGTGTCATTTAAAAGAAGAGAACAAAAGAGGTAAAGGGCTGGATGCTGTTTTTAATCCTCCAAACCTCTTCTACAGAACAGGTTTGTTCATTCAGCTTTGTTTGTGTTACTGATACTTTATACAGTAGTGTTCAGAATAATAGTAGTGCTATGTGACTAAAAAGATTAATCCAGGTTTTGAGTATATTTCTTATTGTTACATGGGAAACAAGGTACCAGTAGATTCAGTAGATTCTCACAAATTCAGCAAGACCAAGCATTCATGATATGCACACTCTTAAGGCTATGAAATTGGGCTATTGGTAAAAAAAAAAAAAAAAGTAGAAAGGGGGTGTTCATAATAATAGTAGCATCTGCTGTTGACGCTACAAACTCAAAACTATTATGTTCAAACTGCTTTTTTAGCAATCCTGTGAATCACTAAACTAGTACCGCAGTTTTTCATGATTTCTTCACATCTGTGAGGCATTAATTTTGTTGGTTTGGAACCAAGATTTTGCTCGTTTATTAGTATGCTTGGGGTCATTGTGTTGTTGAAACACGCATTTCAAGGGCATGTCCTCTTCAGCATAAGGCAACATGACCTCTTCAAGTGTTTTGACATATCCAAACTGATCCATGATACGTGGTATGCGATATATAGGCCCAACACCATAGTAGGAGAAACATGCCCATATCATGATGCTTGCACCACCATGCTTCACTGTCTTCACTGTGAACTGTGGCTTGAATTCAGAGTTTGGGGGTCATCTCACAAACTGTCTGCGGCCCTTGGACCCAAAAAGAACAATTTTACTCTCATCAGTCCACAAAATATTCCTCCATTTCTCTTTAGGCCAGTTGTGTTCTTTGGCAAATTGTAACCTCTTCTGCACATGCCTTTTATTTAACAGAGAGACTTTGCGGGGGATTCTTGCACATAAATTAGCTTCACAAAGGCGTCTTCTAACTGTCACAGCACTTACAGGTAACTCCAGACTGTCTTTGATCATCCTGGAGCTGATCAGTGGGTGAGCCTTTGCCATTCTGGTTATTCTTCTATCCATTTTGATGGTTGTTTTCTGTTTTCTTCCACACATCTCTGGTGTTTTTGTCCATTTTAAAGCATTGGAGATCATTGTAGATGAACAGCCTATAATTTTTTGCACCTGCGTATAAGTTTTCCCCTCTCCAACTTTTTAATCAAGCTACGCTGATCTTCTGAACAATGTCCTGAACGTCCCATTTTCCTCAGGCTTTCAAAGAGAAAAGCATGTTCAACAGGTGCTGGCTTCATCCTTATATAGGGGACACCTGATTCACACCTGTTTGTTCCACAAAATTGACGAACTCACTGACTGAATGCCACACTACTATTATTATGAACACCCCCTTTTCTACTTTTTTTTTACTAATAGCCCAATTTAATAGCCTTAAGAGTGTGCATATCATGAATGCTTGGTCTTGTTGGATTTATGAGAATCTACTGGTACCTTGTTTCCCATGTAACAATAAGAAATATACTCAAAACCTGGATTAATCTTTCTAGTCACATAGCAATACTATTATTCTGAACACTACAGTATTATAAAGTATCAGTTGTTGTAGCTTAAAATGTGCCCGATCTGCAGAGGGGATGCGAGAACACCTTTCTATGTAACTGCTTCAGTGGTGCTGTGGAGGTGAGGCGCCATGGATGACGTTACATGGAGCTCTGCCATTTTTTTGACATACAGTATATGCTGATTTTGTTTGCTCGGGTCTAAATTCATGACGTCATATTTCCTCACTGTCCTTGCACACTCAGACAGATGGAGAGAGAAGGAGCAAGCAGACAAAACAAGCTAAATGTTTAATGGTTAATTTTTCCACTCTCTAGTTTGGATCTATCGTGTGTGTGCATGTATGCACATCTGTTCGCTATTCACATGGACGGTGTCAGTTAATCAGCAGCAAAATGACATCATTAGATAATTCACACCTTGCACTGGACTTTTTATAGCTGGAAAACAACTGAACCATGAAAAAATATAAACAGATTTTCAAAAAGACCTTTGCAGGGACTGAAAAAGGTCATGTGACTGTTCCAGTTCAGAAAACTCGCTTTTGTTTCTTTTGACCAGAGCTGTAAGTCAAACTCTGAATTATAAAATTTATGGAAATGGAAAAGCTTGCAGTGAGCTCACAATGAACTTAATGTAACTACTTATATTTAAAATGTTCAGAGTGAGGTGTTTTCATGCACGTGCTGTCAGTCAGCACCATGGCAGTGGGAGAAAAACCACAAAACCTGCACACGCACAAAAAATCTAAACTGAATGCGCACTGTTCAGAAATGTAGACGAGGGATTTATTTAATATTTACCTGGTTTTGTTTTCTACAGGTTGTCATCATAGTAGTAATCTCGGGGCAGATTACTTGTCTGATGCTTCAGGCACATCACATTGAGCCGTGTGTCCGCTTGTGCTGAATTGACACCGGCGCTTTCAGAAACCTAGAATGAACCATCAGTCACAGGAAAAGTACAAGACAAATCTCCCCACCTGATCGCTGCTCAGTTTTGAATCGGGCTGAAACGATTAGTCGAGTAATTCGATTACAAAAAAGGTTTGAGGCAAGTTCTGTGCCTTAAAGCTTCGTTTAATGTTGTAGTACATATGCCAGGCCTCTGTATGGCACTGTAACATCCCCAGAAAAAAAAAAAAAACAGAAGACAAGGGCATGCCCATAAGCCGTGTAAACTCTAATCAAATTAGTGCCTAAAGCTACAGTTTTCCAATGTGACATACAGAGTAAATTAAGCCTTTTAAGAGAAAGAGGGTCCACGTTGATCATCTGAAATAGAGTGACTGACTGTGCATTTAAAGCGAAGCTGTGTGTGTCTATTTTTTTAAAAACACATGGTCTGCTCAACGTGGGGAGTGTCGTTGACTGGGGGGCTGGCTGCTGTCTCTCTCTCTGCCCATGTGAGGGGCTGGGTGTCTCACAGCTCCGTCCTGACTACACTTACAGTTTCTGAAAGATCCTCTTAGCAAAAGTCCACTCTTTCTTCTGTGTTTTGCTGACTCACACTGAGTGATTCACTTTTTAATTTTCGCTTTTTTGGGCAACACACAATGCTTCACAAACATGGTAACTTAAATAAAATGATCATTTAAAAAACTGACTGCGAGGCTTGCATGTTCAACTTCCAGCTGAAATGCATCTGCTGAATTGCAGAGAAAGAGGGATTAAAAAACACAGGGACCCAGTCCACCAACCTTAAAAAAAAAAAAAAAAAAAACAAAAAAAAAAAACAAAAGGCTAAATTTTACAAATTGGGGGAAAAAACAAAACAGAAACCACATCCCATCACCATTTCAGCAAAATGTCAAGATTTTGGCACAGCTGTTTTGCTATTTGTGTCCAAATGAAGCTTTTTGCATGGGGTCAGGTTGTCCGGATTTTCGCTTTGATATGTCGCACGCCTTTTTTACACATCTTGGATATGCGTGTCTCTTCTGATTTACTAAGATTTTGGCGCAGAGACATTGTGCCATTGCTTAGGGAGAGCCCTGAACTATTGATGTTTAAAAACGTAAAAGTACTTTTTATCCGACTACTCGATTAATCGCCAGAATAATCGATAGAGTACTCGATTACTAAAATAATCGATAGCTGCAGCCCTAGTTTTGAAGACACACAAAACTTTCTGATGAACTCTGCGGGCATCAGGTGACAAGGAACTCGTTTTGCGCTTTGTAGTAGGCGAACATTGAGATCACAGTGGTTTGTGTGTGGATGTTGAGTGGGCCCTCGAAGATCCTGGTGGCAGCTGTGCAGCTCTTCGGCGACATGTGGCATACAACTCGATTTCACGGCCGCAGAACAGACCACATCCCTTTGTAACGGGACTGTGTCGTAGTTCACGCCAATATCTGTGGACAGTGCAGATAATCCACGGACCGTACAGACACAGTGATAGAGAAAAAACATTCTGATCAATTGTCACGGGTAAATAAATCATAAATCAGTAAAATATTAACTACAATCCCTGAAATGTGAACATACTTAAAAAGTCATTTTTACAGATACACTAATTTCAGTGGTGGGCACAGATCCGTTAACCGCTAATTATCGAAGCTAATGTTTTCATTATCGGATTAGCTTTTCAGATAACTTTGAAAACCATCATTGGACCAATTATCTTCCGATAAGTTTTGGTCCGATAATTTTTAGACCGTTAACATATTTTTGCAAGCGTGGTGAACAAAGCTTAACAGTTACAAACATTTATTAAGTCTAAAACCAGTTGCGTACCTACGTATTAAATGTTTTGTAGTAGATGTGCAGTTCTATCCTCTGCAAACAGAGCTGGTTCCTTGCTACTCCAGTAGACAACTGACATTACACCTGGCTAAATCTTTACAAATGCTGGAAAAATGTCTAAAAACTGAGATTTTAGCAAATGATATTCAACATGGTATTGAACAACCAGTTTTGCTGTCTGTTTACTTCCATTTAAATTTATGACCCCATTAAATGTAAAACTTATTTTACTGCTGGATTTTGCTTAAACGCCTTTTCAAACTGTTAGCATTTAATTTAAATCATTAAACCTTGGTAACTTTTACAAATCAAATTGATGTTACACTAAAGTGGAGAAATTTTAGCAAAAAGTACAAACATTTATTCAAAATTCACAGTGAAACATAACCAGTGTATGACGTGTAGGCAAATGACAGGTATCCCATTCTGTGGCATGAACCTTTGCAGCTGTGTCTCTGAGAAAACCATCTGAAACACACATACATACAGCATACATATTTTAATTAGTGCTGTCAGGTTATTAAAAAAATAATGTAATTGATTACAGGGTTTGTGATTAGTTAATCTAAATGAATCATTTAATTGCAGGTATATTTAAAAAAAAATCTGTGTGTGCTAATTGAGGCAGTGAATGAAAACATTCAACATTAAATCGAGTACAGCAAATGATACAATTGAAGTGGGTAAAGTAGCGGTACTAAAATCGAGGCAGTGAATTAAATTAGCCAATGTTATATTTTTAAGACATAATATTTATAAGATTAATATTTACCATAATGTGATTTTAATGGCATCCAAATTTAACAATTCTAATTTTCAAAGGGGCAATATTAATCAGATGTTGTATTTTACGTCACTCATTTTCATGTTTAGTACTTCACACCTTCCATTTTTATCAGGTCCAATTTTACCCTTTTGATTTTTTTTAACCATATTCAATATTTACTGCTTTCACTTTTAACCACATTGTTTTACTGCTTTCATTTTCACCACATTCAAAGTTTTAGTGCTTTCATTTTTACCACAATCTGTTTTACTGCGTTCATATTTACCACATTCAATATTTCAATTAATTTTGATCACTTTGACCCTTTATATTCCTGCGTGTCAATGTCTATGCTCAGTTTTCAAAGACATAAAGACAAGACCAGGGCCTCATGTACAAAGACTTGCATGGATTTTCTACTAAAAGTTGGCTTATGCCAAAACCTTGAATCAGGCGTAAGCACAAATATATTCACATGTATAAAAGTGTGCTTAGGCATGAATTCACACACGTTCCGTTCATACATCCCACTTGTAGAATCGAGCATGAAACCAAACTCCTTCCTGGCCACGCCCATTTAAAAATGCAATTTCATGTAAATAGGTCCTTGGAGCAGGGATTCCCCACGACATCACATCAGACAACAGAAAAGAAGTTATACTACAGATGACTGGAAATTACGTGGAGACATGCAGGGACAGTTCCAGTGTGCTGTTAAACGGATTTATCATGAAACTGGAAAATGTTCATGGAAGCTACATTGTGTGTGGTGTGTGTGTGTGTGTGTGTGTGTGTGTGTGTGTGTGTGTGTGTGTGTGTGTGTGTGTGTGTGGTGTGTGTGTGTGTGTGAGAGAGAGAGGCCGCGCACACACTGACATTAAAAAGACGAAGCACGTCTCTGCTGACCATTTACAATTTACATGCGTATTTATTGACAAATACTGAGCACAGAAAGCCTGTTAAGAAGCTCTGCAGCTCACCATCAAGTAAAAGTAAAAAACGCATAATAATAATAATAAACATATTTGAATGTGTACATCCCCAAATGTGCCCGCTCTAGTTTTCGTTCAGAACAATTACATGAATAAACTATTTAAACACAAGCCCTCCCCCCAAATCACACACCGAGCAGCTTCCACATATGATTTGAACATTGATGGAATGAAAATGTTTCCTGTTCACAGAAACAAATCCATCATGTGATGGCACCTTTATAACAAAATGTATGCAGTCAGTAGCTCTGATTACATTCAGGAAACCGGCTTTCGCTGCAAAATGTGCTGTAATGTTGGAATGTACCTTATGACATTTGGATGGTTGTAGCTCGGCGCAAGGCTGACTGGCACGCACCTGGCCGATCAGCCAGCTCACGCAGGAATGCACCTGATGCCAGGAAGCTCAGCGTGGTCACAGACAACCCCTGGGTCGTCACCATATTGCGCTCTGGGCCGACCACAGTTCTGTGTGCACCTCCTTGGTAATCAAAATCGGTTTATGAGCCAATTATCCTCGTTTGGACGTAAATCTTTGCATTCTCCATATACATGCTCATGTCAGATTGCACCATTTGCAAGGTCCTCGGACTACGCCGCTGTTAGTGCCGTTTTATGCATCACTTTGCACATGCTTTTATGTCCATCCATATAATTGCAAACACGTGGGTGTGTCAAATGTTCATCATTGTGTCGTTGATGTGCACATCACTCTGATGACTTCATGTTTTCACACTATTAACAGTTTCCTGCGTCACCTTTACATGTCCACAGTGGAACAGTAGCTGCAGAAACGTGCGTACGCCAGCCTGAATTTTTGCGTGGTGCACTGCACATTTTCACGTTCACGTCACTTTAGATATACAACCCCTGGCAATAATTATGGAATCACCGGCCTTGGAGGATGTTCATTCAGTTGTTTAATTTTGTAGAAAAAAAGCAGATCACAGACATGACACAAACTAAAGTCATTTCAAATGGCAACTTTTTGGCTTTAAGAAACACTATAAGAAATCAGGAAAAATAATTGTGGCAGTCAGTAACGGTTACTTTTTTAGACCAAGCAGAGGGGAAAAAAAATATGGACTCACTCAATTCTGAGGAATAAATTATGGAATCACCCTGTCAATTTTCATCCCCAAAACTAACGCCTGCATCAAATCAGATCTGTTCGTTAGTCTGCATCTAAAAAGGAGTGATCACTCCTTGGAGAGCTGTTGCACCAAGTGGACTGACATGAATCATGGCTCCAACACGAGAGATGTCAATTGAAACAAAGGAGAGGATTATCAAACTCTTAAAAGAGGGTAAATCATCACGCAATGTTGCAAAAGATGTTGGTTGTTCACAGTCAGCTGTGTCTAAACTCTGGACCAAATACAAACAACATGGGAAGGTTGTTAAAGGCAAACATACTGGTAGACCAAGGAAGACATCAAAGGGTCAAGACAGAAAACTTAAAGAAGTATGTCTCAAAAATCGAAAATGCACAACAAAACAAATGAGGAATGAATGGGAGGAAACTGGAGTCAACGTCTGTGACCGAACTGTAAGAAACTGCCTAAAGGAAATGGGATTTACATACAGAAAAGCTAAACGAAAGCCATCATTAACACCTAAACAGAAAAAACAAGGTTACAATGGGCTAAGGAAAAGCAGTCGTGGATAACTGGATGAAAGTCATATTCAGTGATGAATCTCGAATCTGCATTGGGCAAGGTGATGATGCTGGAACTTTTTGTTTGGTGCTGTTCCAATGAGATTTATAAAGATGACTGCCTGAAGAGAACATGTAAATTTCCACAGTCATTGATGATATGGGGCTGCATGTCAGGTAAAGGCACTGGGGAGATGGCTGTCATTACATCATCAATAAATGCACAAGTTTACGTTGATATTTTGGACACTTTTCTTATCCCATCAATTTAAAGGATGTTTGGGGATGATGAAATCATTTTTCAAGATGATAATGCATCTTGCCATAGAGCAAAAACTGTGAAAACATTCCTTGCAAAAAGACACATAGGGTCAATGTCATGGCCTGCAAATAGTCCGGATCTTAATCCAATTGAAAATCTTTGGTGGAAGTTGAAGAAAATGGTCCATGACAAGGCTCTAACCTGCAAAGCTGATCTGGCAACAGCAATCAGAGAAAGTTGGAGCCAGATTGATGAAGAGTACTGTTTGTCACTCATTAAGTCCATGCCTCAGAGACTGCAAGCTGCAGAGGTGGTGCAACAAAATACTAGTGATGTGTGTTGGAGCGTTCTTTTGTTTTCATGATTCCATAATTTTTTCCTCAGAACTGAGTGATTCCATATTTTTTCCCTCTGCTTGGTCTAAAAAAGTAACCGTTACTGACTGCCACAATTTTTTTTTCCTGATTCGTATAGTGTTTCTTAAAGCCAGAAAGTTGCCATTTGAAATGACTTTAGTTTGTGTCAGGTCTGTGATCTGCTTTTTTTTCTACAAAATTAAACAACTGAATGAACATCCTCCGAGGCCGGTGATTCCATAATTTTTGCCAGGGGTTTTATTTGCGGACGTGGAGGACATGGACGTGGAGACGGGCGTATGGCAGGTTTTTGTGCGTACGCACGCTTTTGTACATGAGGCCCCAGAGGTGGCCAAACTGATCCTATCTGTAGACGATGGGTCAAAAAAAAAATTTAGAAGTTGATTGAAGTGTATTTTTGTAGTACAGGTGAAGTAAAGTGGTTGTGCAATTACTTCACGGCTCTGATTAGTTTCTGTTACTTAAATGTTGAAAAGATACGAGTTCTGCTAGAATAGTATCCACCTTTTTATTTTTTGCAAAACCTGATGGATGGATTTGAATCACGTGTGCTTGCATGAGCCAACCTTGAACCTTCGTGCGCATGCGTGAACTTTTCACGTCTGTCGATTGTGTCATTTGCTGGTAAGCAGCCTTTGTTGAGGACATGTGTTGTGCTCTCGTCGTTTTTTTTCTTTGCAAGGAAAAATGGCGGAACAACTGCAGCAGCGCTACTGCATCAAATTTTGCCAGAAAACTGGGCGACAGCCAGGCGGAAACCATTTGGAAGATTCAGACCGCTTTCGGTGATGATCCTATGGGCATCACACAGATTAAGGAGTGGTACAACCAGTTTAAAGACGTCCGCACAAGGGTGGACAGCGAGCCAACGTGCTCGGCGGCCATCAACATGCCGAAATGACCAGATCATTTCCAAGTGAACGCTGTGGTGACAGGAGTAAACTGAGCGACCTTATGTCAAAAACTGATTTATGGCCCTGTCAGCCAATCAGAATCGACTGTCACGAAGCCCCGCCCCCTTACGACATCACAGCCAATCAGAATCAATTATGTCACTATGTCCCGCCCCCTAACCCCTCCCCTATTCCCGCCTCCAAGCCTCGCCCCTAGCTCCGCCCCTAACACCTCCCCTAACCCTGCCCCAAGCTCCGCCTCCATGCCCTAACTCCCCTCCCACCCGGGTCTAATATTTTAATGTCATTTTATTCCATGAATTAAAGAACGATAAAAAAGAAAACCTAGATCTTTTTAATGTATTAAAGAATGAACTAATTCTGAAATATTAAACATAAATCAGTGTCTAATATTTAATACCCCTTTTAATATTTTTTAATTCTTAAATTAAAGCGCGTCCTTTTATGGTTTTTAATGCCTCAATTAAAGACGGATTAAAAAAATACCCGTATCTTTACACAATTATGGGAGGTTTCCTTCAATTTACTGATTAAACACGAATATTTAATACCCCTTTAATATTTTTTAATTCTTAAATTAAAGCGCGTCCTTTATTGTTTTTAATTCCTCAATTAAAGAAGGATTTAAAAAATACCCGTATCTTTTACACAATTATGGGAGGTTTTCTTCAATTTACTGATTAAACACGAATATTTTAATACCCCTTTAATATTTTTTAATTCTTAAATTAATGCGCGTCCTTTTATGGTTTTTAATTCCTCAATTAAAGAAGGATTTAAAAAATACCCGTATCTTTTACACAATTATGGGAGGTTTTCTTCAATTTACTGATTAAACACGAATATTTTAATACCCCATACTGTTATTAAAGGGTAACCATCAGGCTGTCGTGGTAAATTAGCTGATAGATGATTATTGTGTCTCTAGCTGCGTATAATAAACTCAACTCCTCTATGGCGAGTCTGCTCAAAGCCACTTTTTAAGGCAACAAGTTTGCATATTTTTTTGTAAAGTCAACTTATATGTTTTTACATATTTTGGATTCAAACATCAAATCCTTATCTTATCTCAACACTTCACGGTAACGTTCACATGCCAGCAGCTTGGATGTTAAGTCCTAAATCTAAACATTTTCTTTGCTCACTTGTATTGCTGCAAGTTCCTGCTTTACCACCTCATTCTGACCAAGAAACATCTGAAGTGGGTCAAAAAAATAACTGAAACTGTTCTTGAAAGCAGCTTTCTCCTGGTTAGTTTTTAATACACCCTGAAGACATCAAGATTCTCTGATCAGATTTCTTGGGAGACTTTCCAAAAGGGAGACATCTATTCTTTTAATATGAAAATCAGCCGTCAGCATTTTATGTCAAGTGTTCCCTGAAAATCACAGATAACTGAATGACGGAGAACTGAAGCAACAACTTTGAAGTTTCAATAAAACAGGGTTCATCAGCATTTCTGGTTTATCAGAATCTGAATCAGAACAGCTTTTAATGCCAAGTATCCACAGAATACATGGAATTTGGTTTGAGCCGCACTCTCTCTGTACACTGTAAATGCATGCTAACATACAAACAAATTAAGTTAACCAGGACTCAGTTTTCAAGCTGTAGCTTCAAGAAAATTAAGTTGACCTGAATATGATGAATGAACATAACTATTTTGAGAATTAAGCCGTCACTTGCTGGATGCTCACAGTAAATACATTACTGTAATTTAATTTTTTCAGTACAGCAAATAAACAAGTTACTGTAATCTAGATTTAAGTTTATTTGAGTACTGCACACTCGCAATAATTAAGGTAATCAAATCTGCTTCAAGACACATAAATTACTTTGTAAGGCAGCAAGTTTGCATTTTTTTTATTATTTTCATTTTTAGTAAAGTCAACTTATTATATTTTACCGTGTAAGGCATGTAGAAATACCCTAAACAGCGAATAATCCGCAGTAAAATTGTACGTGTTTTTAAAAACCGCTTGTAATTATGAACAAACTAGTTTAGCTAACAACCGCTACAGAAAGGTGACACATTTATTAAAATGAATCTGAAATACACAAGTTGACCAACATCACGAGGGTAAGAGTTCTAATGTTAAACTCACTGTTGTTACTCCGCTGTTTTATGATTTGTAAAAGGCTGCACCAGGCACTTGAAAGTTGCACATTTCCGACCAATTCTGTCAAAAAACATTAACAGCCTGGGAGCCGACACACTGCTGTCAGTGTGACAAGAGGAAAGTGTGTCATGTAGATCTGTGCATTTGTTCAGAGCGTATAATTATAAATCTCAAGTCATTTTAACGTGGATAAAGATTTAAATGCGGTTGTTTTGCAGAAGTTCCACTGAAAACACACAGAAGCTGTAATTTTACAATTCACACGCCGTATCTTTGATAGAAACAGTCGGTGGTCATTTATTGAGAAATCTAACTGGCGGAGGGTTTTACGCTTTAAACGCTTATTTGGTTGTGAAAAGCTCCACAAAAACTTATACTTTTCGAGCTGATGCTGACTGTTTGCATAAAGTTTTGGCTGAGTGGGGAAACGTCTGACATTATATAGCCAATATGTTTTTTTTCTTACTTTATGGACCTTTAAAAACTTAGTCATATTACTAAATCATTGTTTTTCTTTTTTTCTTACCTCATGAGGCGACTCTCTCTCTGGCTCCCCGTGTCGTCTAATAACCCTCTGGGCTTAATTTGTCTTCTTCTTCTCGTTAAACCAGAATAAACTTTTTATGCATCGCAATTATTCTCTCTCAAAATCATTCATTAATACCAGTCCAAAATATCCTCGAACCTCCGGGCATCTTGCAGGAGCGACGGTCACGTGTCACCACAAACTGAAAGAAAAGATGTGACTTATTAAATATTTAGCCTACACTTTAATAAAACGTCATGATGTGATTTTTTTTCTTCTTACCGTGTAACACGAGTCCGTCCCCGCGGCGCCCTGTTGACGGTTCGACAGACCTCCGTCGGTTATAACACACCAGCTCCGCATTATTAACCTGTATTTTTAATATAAATGAGATTTCAGAGGGTTACTACATCTCTGCTGCTGTGTCTGGGGGAAAAACTTGATTAAACAGCGTTAATAAACTCCTAACAGAATATCCACAAACTGTAACACAGACCATACTTATTAATGAATATTTACACTTAAAGTTATGAGCTGATTTTCTTACGTCATAAAGGAGAGTCTGTCCCTGGTGCGTCGTGTTGTCTAAATGATCCTCTGGGCTTAATTTGTCAGGCTGAATTCTTCTGCTCCATCAGAATAAACTTTCTCACCGTGGGGCTCTATGTCTAACAAAAAAACATCATTTAAAAAATGTTTACCGCCGAGGATCTTTTTAAAAAAAAAACAGAAGCATTTCTATCAAAAGATTACTTAAATCACTTGCCGTGAAGACTTTCGCACTCTGAAGAAAAAGAAAACTTCATTCCGAGAGAATGAAGGTCTGCTCCGGTCAGCGGCTGGAATAAGGAAAACACTGCAGCAGGGAGCGGGACAGGAAAACTGGTCCAGCCTCCAAAACAAGCTCATTTCCCACAGGTATCAGGTTTTATGCTGGACCCAAAAAACACACGTAATCATCGATCAGGGGATTTAGCCTGACACCTCGGACCGAGGGACACAGCAGGACCTCATAAAAATATTGCTTCAAACGAGATCTGTGACGGTGGCCCGGTTTGTCAAAAGAGGTGCGACCTTTTGCGCTAAACACCCCAAATACACACACAGACACACACTTTTAAGACACAAATATCCCCAGCCCTACGCGTGTAGTGGTCCCATATTATGAACAAAAGTGGATGGATTGTTGGGAAGGTGTCGTGACACAGACCCACAACAGGGGCGCTAAGGAACGGACAATGGATAAGCCAACCAGTAACAATTTAATGTTGTGAAAACACACAACGGAATACAGACAGAGATATGGATTGCCAATGATACACCAGGTGACGTGTGGGCAGGCTCGAAGATAGAAGACCTCTGGCGAGAGAAGAGCTGATTCCCACACAGCTTCCACCACCAGCGGGCCTGAAGAACACTGGAGCCGCCAAGTCCCGAGTCCCCAGGTGGCCTCTGACTTCGGCTGTCGACCCTGGTACTGCTGGCAGAGAACAGAGAAAATCCAGGCGAGTGTGAATCCGCACACTCAGTAGTCCACTCAAAGTCAATGTTCTCCAAGGAGGGAGCACCTCCACCTCCAATCACACACTCGTGCAGCTCCTGTGTAACCACTTATCTGCTACGGAGCGTGATGCGAAGTCGTCGCGGTCACGGCCTTCTCCAGCTCCGATAAGAACACCACAGGGCAAGCGGCTGCAAGGAAGAGTTATGTTAGCAGAGAAATTTACCACAGAGAAGGTTACCTCTTGGTTGCTGATTCTCGGCGGGGAGGTGGAGTTGTAGTCCGGCTTTTATGGTGATGTGGTGAATGAGTGACAGCTGGTGCAGATGATGAATGACTGCTTGAAGCCCGCACTCCAAGCAGGGCGCCATCTGGTGGTGGTGGGCCAGCAGTACCTCCTCTTCTGGTGGCCCACACAACATGGATAGCAAAGTCATGACAGATAATACAGAAATAGTGGACCTTTTAATAGTTGCACTAAAAGAATAAAACGCTACTCAGAGGAGAATTAGTTTTCCCAGCTTCAGCCTAATATAAGTTATAAAGCTCAGGTTCCAAGATTCCGGTTCACTTTAATTTATTCCAGACATGTCAGAAACCACATGAACAAAACATCTACATATCTTTAACACCAAAGAGATTTAAATATATCTGTACATACATATGTACATACTCATATTTTTTCCCATTTCTATTTCCATGTTTCCTTTTTGTAATATTTACAAATAAAATAAGTAAAGGTCACTGCGTGTATTAAATATATATCAGCGCCACCGGGGTGTCGTACCAAGATGTGCTGTCTTTATACACCGAAAATACTATCGCAAACGATGACTTGGTTTCTGATTTTGTGAAAAGATATTGTAATTGCCTTAAGAAAAGGGGCAATACCTCCTGTATCCAGCTACCAGGACCTTCGCACACTTTTAAATGTTGTGACAGCTTGTGTTAACCTTTGATCCTAAATTTGTTTTATGTTTTTTCACGTGAAAATGTAACCCCCGTCTTAGGACAACCTCCCGATCATACCTTTTAAAGTTCTATCACGTTTGCACGCTTTAAAACATTGTTATTAAGTACAGAAAGAAGTGTTAATCTTTGATCCTAAATTTTTTTTGTTTTTTTTGTTTGTTTCACCTGAAAACGGGTTGGATGTGTGAGAGCGGCCTCCCGATCATACCTTTAAAGTTTTACCGCGTTTGCACGCATTTAAAAATTGTCACAGCTCGTGTTAATCTTTGATCCTAAAATTTTTTAATGTTTTTTTTTTCACCTGAAAACAGACCGGATGTTTTGAGAGCGGCCTCCCGATCATACCTTTTAAAGTTTTATCGCGTATGCATGCGTTTAAATATTGTCTCTCACATAAAACATGTTCAAGCTAAAATATCTAAAAATATTTCTAGTATCTTCAACAAAGCAAAAATATTTATTGAATTACAAAGCTCTACATATTTTATATCATTCACTTGTTTCGCCATATCTGAATTACTGCGTGGAAGTTTGAGGCAACATTTACAAATCCTCACTTCGGCCATTACCTTTATGATACCTTGTCAGTATTCATGACAGCCAATTAAGCAGTGTCTTTACTATAACCTTGATTAGCAATTTTAATGTGTATTCTTTATTCTATACAACATATAGCCTATTGAAATGATGTAGTTAACTAAGGTGCAGCAATACAAATTCTATACTTTCCGTTTATGTAGTGATGGAGTTGCTGACTGATGAAGTAATCCCTTATTTTAATAAATGTTATAATTAATCATGTACGTCTCTTCTTTTCCATAGAATTTGTATTGCTGCACCTTAGTTAACTACATCACAGTCCGTTTTCAGGCGAAAAAAAAAACATTAAAAAATTTAGGATCAAAGATTAACACGAGCCGTGACAATTTTTAAACGCGGTAAAACTTTAAAGGTATGATCAGGAGAGCGTTCTCAACACACCAGAAGCATTAAAAAAAAAAAAAAAACGCACATAAAAAATTCAAGGTCAACGCTTCTTTCTGCGCTTAATAACGACGTTTTAAATTATCCAAACGCGATAAAACTTTAAAGGTATGATCGGGAGGCCGCTTTCACACATCCAACCCGTTTTCAGGTGAGAAAAAAAAAACAACAAAAATTTAGGATCAAAGATTAACACTTCTTTCTGTACTTAATAACAATGTTTTAAAGCGTGCAAACGTGATAAAACTTTAAAAGGTATGATCGGGAGGTTGTCCTAAGACGGGGGTTACATTTTCACGTGAAAAAACATAAAAAAAAATTTAGGATCAAAGGTTAACACAAGCTGTCACAACATTTAAAAGTGTGCGAAGGTCCTGGTAGCTGGATACAGGAGGTATTGCCCCTTTTCTTAAGGCAATTACGATATCTTTTCACAAAATCAGAAACCACATCATCGTTTGCGATAGTATTTTCGGTGTATAAAGACAGCACATCTTGGTACGACACCCCGGTGGCGCTGATATATATTTAATACACGCAGTGACCTTTATTTATTTTATTTGTAAATATTCACAAAAAGGAAACATGGAAATAGAAATGGGAAAAAAATATGAGTATGTACATATGTATGTACAGATATATTTAAATCTCTTTGGTGTTAAAGATATGTAGATGTTTTGTTCATGTGGTTTCTGACATGTCTGGAATAAATTAAAGTGAACCGGAATCTTGGAACCTGAGCTTTATATTAGGCTGAAGCTGGGAAAACTAATTCTCCTGTGAGTAGCGTTTTATTCTTTTAGTGCAACTATTAAAAGGTCCACTATTTCTGTATTATCCGTCATGACTTTGCTATCCATCCACTTTTGTTCATAATATGGGACCACTACACGCGCGGGGCTGGGGATATTTGTGTCTTAAAAGTGTGTGCCTGTGTGTGTATTTGGGGTGTTTAGCGCAAAAGGTCGCACCTCTTTTGACAAACCGGGCCACCGTCACAGATCTCGTTTGAAGCAATATTTTTATGAGGTCCTGCTGTGTCCCTCGGTCCGAGGTGTCAGGCTAAATCCCCTGATCGATGATTACGTGTGTTTTTTGGGTCCACCATAAAACCTGATACCTGTGGGAAATGAGCTTGTTTTGGAGGCTGGACCAGTTTTCCTGTCCCGCTCCCTGCTACAGTGTTTTTCCTTAATTCCAGCCGCTGACTGGAGCAGACGTTCATTCTCTCGGAATGAAGTTTTCTTTTTCTTCAGAGTGCGAAAGTCTTTCACGGCAAGTGATTTAAGTAATCTTTTGATAGAAATGCTTCTGTTTTTTTTTTTAAAAAAGATCCTCGGCGGTAAACATTTTTTAAATGATGTTTTTTTTGTTAGATATAGAGCCCCACGGTGAGAAAAGTTTATTCTGATGGCGCAGAAGAATTCAGCCTGACAAATTAAGCCCAGAGGATCATTTAGACAACACGGTGCACCAGGGACAGACTCTCCTTTATGACGTAAGAAAATCAGCTCATAACTTTTTTAAGTGTAAATATTTCATTAATAAGTATGGTCTGTGTTACAGTTTGTGGATATTCTGTTAGGAGTTTAACGCTGTTTAATCAAGTTTTTTCCCCAGACACAGCAGCAGAGATGTAGTAAACCCTCTGAAATCTCATTTATATTAAAAATACAGGTTAATAACGCGGAGCTGGTGTGTTATGACCGACGGAGGTCTGTCGAACATCATGACGTTTTATTAAAGTGTAGGCTAAATATTTAATAAGTCGCATCTTTTCTTTCAGTTTGTGACGAGACGTGACCGTCGCTCCTGCAAGATGCCCGGAGGTTCAAGGATATTTTGGACTGGTATTAATGAATGTTTTTGAGAGAGAATAATTGCGATGCATAAAAAGTTTATTCTGGTTTAACGAGAAGAAGAAGACAAATTAAGCCCAGAGGGTTATTAGATGACACGAGGAGCCGGAGAGAGAGTCGCCTTCATGAGGTAAGAAAAAAAGAAAAACAATGATTTAGTAATATGACTAAAGCTTTTAAAGGTCCATAAAGTAAGAAAAAAACAAACATATTGGCTATATAATGTCAGACGTTTCCCCACTCAGCCAAATATTTATGCAAACAGTCAGCATCAGCTCGAAAAGTATAAGTTTTTGTGGAGCTTTTCACAACCAAATAAGCGTTTAAATAAAAAAATACAAACTTGCTGCCTTACAAAGTAATTTATGTTGTCTTGAAGCAGATTTGATTACCTTAATTATTGCGAGTGTGCAGTACTCAAACTTAAAATCTAGATTACAGTAACTTGTTTATTTTGCTGTACTGAAAAAATTTAATTACACTAATGTATTTACTGTGAGCATCCAAGTGACGGCTTAATTCTCAAAATAGTTATGTTCATTCATCATATTCAGGTCAACTTAATTTTCTTGAAGCTACTGCTTGAAAACTGAGTCTGGTTAACTTAATTTGTTTGTATGTTAGCATGCATTTACAGTGTACAGAGAGAGTGCGGCTCAAACCAAAGTCAAATTCCATGTATTCTGTGGATACTTGGCCATTAAAAGCTGTTCTGATTCAGATTCTGATAAACCAGAAAATGCTGATGAACCCTGTTTTATTTGAAACTTCAAAGTTGTTGCTTCAGTTCTCCGTCATTCAGCTATCTGTGATTTTCAGGGAACACTTGACATAAAATGCTGACGGCTGATTTTCATATTAAAAGAATAGATGTCTCCCTTTTGGAAAGTCTCCCAAGAAATCTGATCAGAGAATCTTGATGTCTTCAGGGTGTATTAAAAACTAACCAGGAGAAAGCTGCTTTCAAGAACAGTTTGTTGTTTTTTGACCCACTTCAGATGTTTCTTGGTCAGAATGAGGTGGTAAAGCAGGAACTTGCAGCAATACAAGTGAGCAAAGAAAATTTTAGATTTAGGACTTAACATCCAAGCTGCTGGCATGTGAACGTTACCTTGAAGTGTTGAGATAAGATAAGGATTTGATGTTTGAATCCCAAAATGTGTAAAATATAATAAGATGACTTTACAAAAAAAATATGCAAACTTGTTGCCTTAAAAAAGTGGCTTTGAGCAGACTCGCCATAGAGGAGTTAAGTTTATTATACGCAGCTGGAGACACAATAATCATCTATCAGCTAATTTACCGCGACAGCCTGATGGTTACCCTTTAATAAACACGTATGCTTTTTTCTTCATGTAAGTGGACCAAATTTGTGTTTAATAACCATGAACATATGCTTTTTTCTTCAGGTAACTGGAACAAGTACTTTTTCTTAATGTTTTCCTTCATGTATGTTGTGTTTAATAAACATGAACGTATATGCTTTTTTTCTTCAGGTAACTGGAACAAGTACCTTTTTTCTTAACGTATGCTGTGTTTAATAAACATGAACGTATACTTTTTTTCTTCAGGTAACTGGAACAAATACTTTTTTCTTAATGTTTTCCTTCACGTATGCTGTGTTTAATAAACATGAACAATTGCTTTTTTCTCTGTGTGTGACTTTAATGAATGTAATAAACCACATATTCTAAACCTTATACAGCTTGTGTTCTTTCCTATAATATTGTTGAAAAGGGTAAATTCAAACAAGGTTTTTGTGAAAAACACTTACTGGCACCTTTTGCTCTAAAAATACCATCTGGCCTGACACCCAGCCACCCTGCCGGGAATGACGGAGAAGAAACTTTGTTTTTTCCGCCTTCATCACCTCGGGCGGCATCTCCGATCAGCGGGTGTCCCGCAGCCCCTGATCGACCGGGTAATATCTTAAAAGAAACTGCATCTATCGTGACTAAGAATAAGCTTTGTTTATCCGTCTTCAAACAAGCCCAGCGAACGACCCCGTCATCAGGAAATCGGGTGTAATAAAACATTCAAGCTTCAACCAAAGATTCAAGCTTCTCTACTATGTTATAAAAGACCATCCGGCGTGACACCCCCGCTGTGCAGGTCACACACACACACACACACACACACACAGAGCTCCGAAACACACACGCACACAGCTAGCGTCTGCAACAGGTATTACAGCCATGGGGTCATGTTTCCTTGAGGAGCTCTATGCGTGGGTATTTGACCGTCTTGCTACAAAGACTTACAGCCGAGAGACGGTTATTTTTAACCCTTTTTTAATTTAAGAATTAAAAAACAGAAAAGGAGACGCATTAATTTAAGAATTAAAAAATATTAAAGGGGTATTAAAATATTAGTGTTCAATCAGTAAATTGAAGAAAACCTCCCATAATTGTGTAAAAGATACGGGTATTTTTTAAATCCTTCTTTAATTGAGGAATTAAAAACCATAAAAAGGCTTAGTGACATAGTCGATTCTGATTGGCTGACAGGGCCATAAATCAGTTTTTGACATAAGGTCGCTCAGTTTACTCTCTGTGGTGATGCGGGACCGTCATGTGACTATCCGAGAAATTGCGGAAGAGGTGGACATCAGCACTTTTTCGGCACATTCCACTGTGACAGAAGATATGGCCATGAAAAGAGTGACGGCGAATAGTTACATGGTTTTATTTGTGTTTCTGTCTTGCAGAAACAATTAATTCATCTAAACTATTAATTCAGACCATTCAGTGGTTTATGGATGT
Source organism: Thalassophryne amazonica (assembly GCF_902500255.1). Lineage (NCBI taxonomy): Eukaryota > Metazoa > Chordata > Actinopteri > Batrachoidiformes > Batrachoididae > Thalassophryne > Thalassophryne amazonica. The sequence continues at coordinate 111,242,514 of NC_047111.1, read as the reverse complement.
TTCATTCCAACTACTGTGCACCCTGCATGTTAAGCTGAGCCATTCAAGTTCACAACAAATCTGCATATAAAGGCTCTGAACTGTTCCTGCGTGTCCATGTCTACTCTGTAGCCAGAGTTCTGTGGTGAATAAAGTAGATCAGCAAATTAACAATTCTCTATGTATCACATTCACAACACCTTTGAGTGTTGCAAATCTGGCAGCATTGTATGTTGTCCATCCACTTTTCAAAGACGTAAAGACAAGACCAGAGGTGGCCAAACTGATTGTATCTTTAGATGACGCTGAAAAATTTAGAAGTGGCTTGAAGTACAGTGGGGAAGATCCAGAACTAGGTGGAGAGATTATATCTCCACACTGGCCTGGGAATGCCTTAGAATCCCCCAGTTGGAGGTGGTCATTGTGTCCCGGGAAAGGGAAGTCTGGGGTCCCCCTCTAAAGCTATTTCCCCCACGACCCGATCCCGGTGTCACAGACTGAACTGCCCCCCCTCAAATTCGGTCCACCTGCCTTCACTGCACGTGTCATCAGCCGTGGTTCAGCTACACAAGCGGCTAGTGGATGCGTTCACTGCGTGTCGGTCATTTCAAAGCATCATGGAGTTTCACCGAGTTTCTGCTTAAAACTGATTTTTATAATGATTTAAGAGGTTTTACCTCGTCATCTGATGATTAATAATCCCATTAATCCATTTGATTGCTTTGGGTGAAGACATTCTGTCTCAGACGAGTTGCTGTGGTCACAAATGACGCATATGCAGTGAAGGCAGGTGGACCAATTTTTAGGGACAGACCATTCGGTCTGCGACACCAGATAAGCGGTTAAAGATGAGATGAGGTGTAAAGTGGTTGTTCGTTACTTTACAGGTGTGATTAGTTTCTCTTGCTTTATATTGAAAATATATATTTGTAAATTCTTGTGAGAAAACTAGGGTTGTGAATTGAACCGGTTCTTTGCTTAATGATTCCCTTATCACTCCTTCAGAGCGGCCGTTGTGTTTGTCGGGAAAATAATCATTTCTCTATGTTGATTACAGACCCTGCTCTGTAATCAACCACTTCTGAAGCATGACTCCACTTTGAAGCATGAACCAATGAAGCAGTGCTTCGATCCGCTGGCTGGTTCTTTGATTTGCTCCTCTTCAGAAGCGGCAAGTCTGCTTCTTAACCCCTCTCAAAGCCATTAAAATATGTCAATCGTGAGTCACTTTTTTGTGAATTAAAGTCACTAACTGGGACTCTTGTTGCAGACAAGCAACGAGAGTCGTCCTCCGTTCCATTGGCACAGCTCTAAACGCTGCGCGGCGCTCTGCCAAGACAGAGTCTAGTCAGAATTAATAACTTCAAAATGAATTGCCGCTTTAAATAAAATGGCAACTCTTTCCAAACACCTGTAATACAGACAATAAACTACAATCAACTAAAATGTTTTTTTCCTCCCAAAATGAGACGTCCTGCATTCTTTATGAATTACATCCTGACGTGCAGCACAGCTCGGATGTATGAAAAGACATTCATGCCAATAATGCCTGAAAGGAAATGCTTTTGACAAAAACTACAGATTTTGTTTATTTCTATTTATGTCCAGAGATTAAGGATCCACCATGTAGAGTTTATTATGTCCAGAGTTTAAGGATCCAGTGACCAATTTCATATTTATTTACTTTAAGACTCAATAAACTGTTGTTGACATAGAAAACCTCTAAAGCTTACTTTTCGTACACAGAAAGCAAGAGGTATCGATAAGGAATCGGATCGATAAGCAGAATCGATCATGGTATCGATATTGATTAAAATCTTGTCAATACCCATCCCAAGAGAAAACTACTAGAGTGATTTTATTTATTTATTTATTTATTTTCCCTCACCAAAATGGGTGCTGCACTCACTGCAATTTATTGTCTGGAACAGCCCCAGATTGCATCTCCGAGCTTCTAAAATTCAAAATGTTCCTGGGGGCGGGCACCACTTTAATCCCTGAAGATGAGTAATATGAAATCAAACTTTTTACATCTTATAAAACACTTGAGTTTGGAAACATTTACAATATCATATTGGAAATTAAATTGTCCCATTGCTTTGCCACAAAATGGGGACAATGTCTCATTGTCTTCCTGAACACGCCATCTGAGTTTGTTTTAAACAAACATCTTATGGGCGTTACTGTCAACTTCTTCTCTCTCTCTATATAGCTGGTTTCAGCAGGTATGTAAGGAAAACGTGCACGTCAGGTGATGTCTGGGATAAGGGTTGGTGTCTCCTGCTTTTGGACGTCTGTCCCAGCACAGGGACATTTTGCTGTTGTCTCACACTTGTGATTGGTCAACCTGGGTAGCAGAGTAGCAGCAGATGATTAAATCGGCCTGTTTTTAGTCTTTCCTCCACTTGGTCATTGACTCTCTCTTTCTTTTGTGTGTTTTAAAGTCTTTCTACAAACATGTCTGAAGTCCAGCAGCTGAGGGACATGTCAAAACTACAACTAACACCTGCTGATGAAGGAATGATTGCAGATCAGGAAGAAGAAATGTGTCATTTAAAAGAAGAGAACAAAAGAGGTAAAGGGCTGGATGCTGTTTTTAATCCTCCAAACCTCTTCTACAGAACAGGTTTGTTCATTCAGCTTTGTTTGTGTTACTGATACTTTATATACAGTAGTGTTCAGAATAATAGTAGTGCTATGTGACTAAAAAGATTAATCCAGGTTTTGAGTATATTTCTTATTGTTACATGGGAAACAAGGTACCAGTAGATTCAGTAGATTCTCACAAATTCAGCAAGACCAAGCATTCATGATATGCACACTCTTAAGGCTATGAAATTGGGCTATTGGTAAAAAAAAAAAAAAAAGTAGAAAAGGGGGTGTTCATAATAATAGTAGCATCTGCTGTTGACGCTACAAACTCAAAACTATTATGTTCAAACTGCTTTTTTAGCAATCCTGTGAATCACTAAACTAGTACCACAGTTTTTCATGATTTCTTCACATCTGTGAGGCATTAATTTTGTTGGTTTGGAACCAAGATTTTGCTCGTTTATTAGTATGCTTGGGGTCATTGTGTTGTTGAAACACGCATTTCAAGGGCATGTCCTCTTCAGCATAAGGCAACATGACCTCTTCAAGTGTTTTGACATATCCAAACTGATCCATGATACGTGGTATGCGATATATAGGCCCAACACCATAGTAGGAGAAACATGCCCATATCATGATGCTTGCACCACCATGCTTCACTGTCTTCACTGTGAACTGTGGCTTGAATTCAGAGTTTGGGGGTCATCTCACAAACTGTCTGCGGCCCTTGGACCCAAAAAGAACAATTTTACTCTCATCAGTCCACAAAATATTCCTCCATTTCTCTTTAGGCCAGTTGTGTTCTTTGGCAAATTGTAACCTCTTCTGCACATGCCTTTTATTTAACAGAGAGACTTTGCGGGGGATTCTTGCACATAAATTAGCTTCACAAAGGCGTCTTCTAACTGTCACAGCACTTACAGGTAACTCCAGACTGTCTTTGATCATCCTGGAGCTGATCAGTGGGTGAGCCTTTGCCATTCTGGTTATTCTTCTATCCATTTTGATGGTTGTTTTCTGTTTTCTTCCACACATCTCTGGTGTTTTTGTCCATTTTAAAGCATTGGAGATCATTGTAGATGAACAGCCTATAATTTTTTGCACCTGCGTATAAGTTTTCCCCTCTCCAACTTTTTAATCAAGCTACGCTGATCTTCTGAACAATGTCCTGAACGTCCCATTTTCCTCAGGCTTTCAAAGAGAAAAGCATGTTCAACAGGTGCTGGCTTCATCCTTATATAGGGGACACCTGATTCACACCTGTTTGTTCCACAAAATTGACGAACTCACTGACTGAATGCCACACTACTATTATTATGAACACCCCCTTTTCTACTTTTTTTTTACTAATAGCCCAATTTAATAGCCTTAAGAGTGTGCATATCATGAATGCTTGGTCTTGTTGGATTTATGAGAATCTACTGGTACCTTGTTTCCCATGTAACAATAAGAAATATACTCAAAACCTGGATTAATCTTTCTAGTCACATAGCAATACTATTATTCTGAACACTACAGTATTATAAAGTATCAGTTGTTGTAGCTTAAAATGTGCCCGATCTGCAGAGGGGATGCGAGAACACCTTTCTATGTAACTGCTTCAGTGGTGCTGTGGAGGTGAGGCGCCATGGATGACGTTACATGGAGCTCTGCCATTTTTTTGACATACAGTATATGCTGATTTTGTTTGCTCGGGTCTAAATTCATGACGTCATATTTCCTCACTGTCCTTGCACACTCAGACAGATGGAGAGAGAAGGAGCAAGCAGACAAAACAAGCTAAATGTTTAATGGTTAATTTTTCCACTCTCTAGTTTGGATCTATCGTGTGTGTGCATGTATGCACATCTGTTCGCTATTCACATGGACGGTGTCAGTTAATCAGCAGCAAAATGACATCATTAGATAATTCACACCTTGCACTGGACTTTTTATAGCTGGAAAACAACTGAACCATGAAAAATATAAACAGATTTTCAAAAAGACCTTTGCAGGGACTGAAAAAGGTCATGTGACTGTTCCAGTTCAGAAAACTCGCTTTTGTTTCTTTTGACCAGAGCTGTAAGTCAAACTCTGAATTATAAAATTTATGGAAATGGAAAAGCTTGCAGTGAGCTCACAATGAACTTAATGTAACTACTTATATTTAAAATGTTCAGAGTGAGGTGTTTTCATGCACGTGCTGTCAGTCAGCACCATGGCAGTGGGAGAAAAACCACAAAACCTGCACACGCACAAAAAATCTAAACTGAATGCGCACTGTTCAGAAATGTAGACGAGGGATTTATTTAATATTTACCTGGTTTTGTTTTCTACAGGTTGTCATCATAGTAGTAATCTCGGGGCAGATTACTTGTCTGATGCTTCAGGCACATCACATTGAGCCGTGTGTCCGCTTGTGCTGAATTGACACCGGCGCTTTCAGAAACCTAGAATGAACCATCAGTCACAGGAAAAGTACAAGACAAATCTCCCCACCTGATCGCTGCTCAGTTTTGAATCGGGCTGAAACGATTAGTCGAGTAATTCGATTACAAAAAAGGTTTGAGGCAAGTTCTGTGCCTTAAAGCTTCGTTTAATGTTGTAGTACATATGCCAGGCCTCTGTATGGCACTGTAACATCCCCAGAAAAAAAAAAAAAACAGAAGACAAGGGCATGCCCATAAGCCGTGTAAACTCTAATCAAATTAGTGCCTAAAGCTACAGTTTTCCAATGTGACATACAGAGTAAAATTAAGCCTTTTAAGAGAAAGAGGGTCCACGTTGATCATCTGAAATAGAGTGACTGACTGTGCATTTAAAGCGAAGCTGTGTGTGTCTATTTTTTTAAAAACACATGGTCTGCTCAACGTGGGGAGTGTCTGTTGACTGGGGGGCTGGCTGCTGTCTCTCTCTCTGCCCAGTGTGAGGGGCTGGGTGTCTCACAGCTCCGTCCTGACTACACTTACAGTTTCTGAAAGATCCTCTTAGCAAAAGTCCACTCTTTCTTCTGTGTTTTGCTGACTCACACTGAGTGATTCACTTTTTAATTTTCGCTTTTTTGGGCAACACACAATGCTTCACAAACATGGTAACTTAAATAAAATGATCATTTAAAAAAACTGACTGCGAGGCTTGCATGTTCAACTTCCAGCTGAAATGCATCTGCTGAATTGCAGAGAAAGAGGGATTAAAAAACACAGGGACCCAGTCCACCAACCTTAAAAAAAAAAAAAAAACAAAACAAAAAAAAAAAACAAAAGGCTAAATTTTACAAATTGGGGGAAAAAACAAAACAGAAACCACATCCCATCACCATTTCAGCAAAATGTCAAGATTTTGGCACAGCTGTTTTGCTATTTGTGTCCAAATGAAGCTTTTTGCATGGGGTCAGGTTGTCCGGATTTTCGCTTTGATATGTCGCACGCCTTTTTTACACATCTTGGATATGCGTGTCTCTTCTGATTTACTAAGATTTTGGCGCAGAGACATTGTGCCATTGCTTAGGGAGAGCCCTGAACTATTGATGTTTAAAAACGTAAAAGTACTTTTTATCCGACTACTCGATTAATCGCCAGAATAATCGATAGAGTACTCGATTACTAAAATAATCGATAGCTGCAGCCCTAGTTTTGAAGACACACAAAACTTTCTGATGAACTCTGCGGGCATCAGGTGACAAGGAACTCGTTTTGCGCTTTGTAGTAGGCGAACATTGAGATCACAGTGGTTTGTGTGTGGATGTTGAGTGGGCCCTCGAAGATCCTGGTGGCAGCTGTGCAGCTCTTCGGCGACATGTGGCATACAACTCGATTTCACGGCCGCAGAACAGACCACATCCCTTTGTAACGGGACTGTGTCGTAGTTCACGCCAATATCTGTGGACAGTGCAGATAATCCACGGACCGTACAGACACAGTGATAGAGAAAAAACATTCTGATCAATTGTCACGGGTAAATAAATCATAAATCAGTAAAATATTAACTACAATCCCTGAAATGTGAACATACTTAAAAAGTCATTTTTACAGATACACTAATTTCAGTGGTGGGCACAGATCCGTTAACCGCTAATTATCGAAGCTAATGTTTTCATTATCGGATTAGCTTTTCAGATAACTTTGAAAACCATCATTGGACCAATTATCTTCCGATAAGTTTTGGTCCGATAATTTTTAGACCGTTAACATATTTTTGCAAGCGTGGTGAACAAAGCTTAACAGTTACAAACATTTATTAAGTCTAAAACCAGTTGCGTACCTACGTATTAAATGTTTTGTAGTAGATGTGCAGTTCTATCCTCTGCAAACAGGGGAGAGCTGGTTCCAGGAGAAACCGCTCTGTCCTCTGCAGACAAAGGAGAACTGGTCATAGAAAAGAAAAAAGCTCATTTGTTTTGACCCCATACTGATGCGCTGGCAATATCACCCAGGTCATCCAGAGGCATACAGTTTTAACTTATAGCTAAAATTTTAACCAAACTAATTTCGGACAAGTTATTTAAATTAACATCACGTCTGAAGTTTTATAAAGTGAAAATATCAGATATATGTTTTTGTTTTAAAGTAATGCACTAATTTTGAAGGTTTTAGTGTGAACATACTGTGTCCAGGTGCATTATGGGTAATCTCAGTACATTCACGACAGAAGAAATGCATGAGACGCTCTGATCAGGCTCTACACGGAAAACAGCATTAAACTCTTTGTATATTGTGCCTAAAACTCTTGTGAATATAGTCTCTGGGTTTATAGATGTTGTTATTGTGTTTGTTTTATGTAAAAATGCCAGAAGAAGCTCAGGTTGCTCTTCCATTATTTTTAATTGGAATCATTGCAGTCGATTCCTTTTTGCTTTTTAGAATCCTGCTTAAATGTAGCAGACACGGATTATCTGTAATTTTTGTTTTGGCAAGTTTTCATGGTCTCTACTGCCATCTACTGGCCAGTAGTGTTCATGGCAGTATGAGCATCTGGACACCAGTAGATGGCAGTGTTCTAATTATTTTGACTCCGGTTATATCAGACGGTTGTCAAATCAACTTTTTGGGTTTTTGAAAATGGCTTTTTTATTTTTACAAATAAAAAAAATTGCATATTTTATAAAAGGACATTTATATGTAAACAGCAACACACGACACACCTCACATTAACATGTTGGTTTTTACATAGAATGAATGAGTCAACCAATCAGTGTTAGTAGAGGCTCATTTACCCATAATCCCTTTGGCATCTGTCTGTGTTTATTACAAAATTTCAGAATTAGTGCATTATTTAAAATTAAAAGATATGTGTTATATTTTAACTTTGTACAAATGACAGAATTGACATTAATGGAGTTATTCTGTCCATATTAATTTTATTTATAAATCAAAACCATAAGTCAACACTGCTTTATTTTCCAAGACCTCCGCGTCACGGCGACACTGCTATTGACTAGAGAGTTGAGCTTTTCTGCTACTCTCAGCTGCTTCACTGCTGCAAGCTATGTAGTAAACAGGACCTCCCAGCAGTGGGCAAGGCACACAAAGACAGAAGTACTGACTCATTGTTTGGGTCTGTGGTCGCCTTTAGTGCTACTAGAAGCGATCGTGGTGTTATAACTCAAAATCAGCTTGTTAGTAGTTGCAAGTGTACCGGAGACAATACTGAAAGTTATTGGTTTAGCTGTAGCTTCCAATAAAGTTTTGGGTGGTTTATCGGTTTAGCTTTATAAAAGATGTTTTTGTGTAGGCTCTCAGTTGTCCAGGTGGTTTCCATAGTAGAGAAGCTTGAATCTTTGACTGGACTGGGTTGCTTGACGCGAGGATGTTTCGCTTCAAATCGCAGAAGCTTCCTCAGCTAAAATTCTTGCTCTGGTAGTCTGACTTCTGTTTTGACTCTTGTAGAAAAGAATAATGATTAGAAGAATAATTATTATTTTCTACAAGAGTCAAGACAGAAGTCAGACCACCAGAGCAAGAATTTTATAAAAGATAACTTTTCAGTTAGCTGATTATCTGTTCAGTGCAGACCATTCCTGACTATTGGAACTGTTTTGGATGTGACTCTTTAGATCTTTACAGCCGGTTGAGATTGGGCAGGAATTTATACATGCGCCTGTCACGTGTGTGGGTGCGTGTGGCAGGTGTGCACACACTATGTGACATGTCTGCTCACATTAGCGTGAGCAGCCATGTCATAATTATTCACGATCGCTATCTTATCATGGTGGAGGGGTTTGTGTGCTCCAGAGATCCTGGTAGCTGTTGTCTGGAGCATTTGCTCCTGGTAGGGCCACTCTTGGCAAATTGGTCCCAGAAGCACAGACAAAGGAGTGGCCTTTATGACCTACTGTGATTGACACAATAAGACATGGAGTCATTTCATCCAGATTAGGGATATGCCTCCTGGTGCCAAACCTCGAAGGCAAGCACCTGGTGGCCAGGTGTACCACCGTGGGACTCAGTCGAGCTCAGCCCAAAGAAACAACACAGTATCATTTCTATGTGGGATCACCACCCGCAGGGAGTCTATAGAGGGTCTGGTGTGCTGCTCTTTTGGCAGCAGACCAGGGGCAGCTGCCCAAACAGACTGACACTCTGTAATGTCACAATTTTTCAACCCTGATATAATGTTGATTTTAAAGCTGTCTGACAGTTTTTATGGCCAAAATCAAATTGAAACATAATTAAGTCTTTGGGAACTCGATAATGATCCTCCATTTGTTTCAGCTGTGATGCAAATATAAACCCCACCCATGAAGGTATTCAAGTGGAGGCTCAATCATGGGAATGACAAGGGAGCTTCCACAAAAGCTGACAGAGGAGATTATTTCATCACACCTGAAAGGCCTTGGGTATCAGAATTAAGTCCCTTCAGCTGTTTCAAGCATTAACTGGTCAAATTGATTCCGATGTCTCACTGGACCAAGAACCATCATTTCAGTCTTATCAGAGTTTAAAGGTGCTTTTCTACTACACAAAAGTAGCACTACTTGGCTCGACTCTACTCGTTTTTTTTGCTTTTCCATTAGGGATAGTACCTGGTACCGGGTGGTTTTTTTGGTTTTTTTGTGTGATGTCAGCAGACTGCTGGCCACTGATTGGTCAGAGAATGTCATCAGTGAACGAGTGATGAGCGCGCCGTCTGAGACAAGAATCAAACCCGCCATTTTTAAATACTCGCAATGGTGTTACAGAAACAGGTTTTTCTTTCATTTCACGGCAAGTTTTTTTACTCACACAAAACCACACCGTGGTCCGTGGATATGTTGCTGATGTTTCTGTGTTTGGTGGAGGAGGAGAGAATACAGAGAGGTGGATGAAGCGACCCGAAATGAGAAAATCTCCCAGTCTTTGGCAGCACCTGGCTCACCGGACATTACAGCAACACAGAGAACAGCTGAAAAAGCTTAAAAGTGATTACAGGACTACAACGGCCAGAGTAGGTCGGACCGTAAGGGCTAGAAACTGTTCGACCGAAGAAATGCTGTTTACGGACACCGACCAGCAAGCACCGGGAGGCAGGATGACAGCAACTCAGCCACAGCTTTGTTGGAAGCAATGAATGGTAAATGTTTTTGTGACTTTGTCCGTAGTCTGCTTGAAAGCACCATTTAACGTTACTTATCATTGGTGGGAGGCGCACTTTAACAAATGAAGATTTTGAGTCTAAACTTGTGTTAAAATAGCATCGTTGTCTCATGTATGCGGACACAGTGAGCTAGCTGATTGCTAACTAGCGAGCTTGCTAACTCCGTGCTCCGTTTTAAAGTATTAATCTCTGACAGAAAAACACCTAAAGTCAGCATGACAACAAACGTTTACATCTAATTTAGTGCCATCACTGTAATAGCTTTTTTTTTTTTTTTTTTACATGTCGCCATTTTGTGTTTTTATTGAAGAATCCAGTTCCATACGCAAGGAGGGTTTGACCGCCAGCTTTAACATCTGTATCAATGTCCATAACCACACAGCAACATGTTATCACTGGTAAGAATAATGTCTCACATCATGTAGCTTTTAGCTCCAAAATGTATTTCCCAAATATGGTGTGTGTGTGTGTGTGTGTGTGTGTGTGTGTGTGTGTGTGTGTGTGTGTGTGTGTGTGTGTGTGTGTGTGTGTGTGTGTGTGTGTGTGTGTGTGTGTGCTTTTATTTATATATATATATATATATATATATATATATACACTCAACAAAAATATAAACGCAACACTTTTGGTTTTGCTCTCATTTTGTATGAGATGAACTCAAAGATCTAAAACTTTTTCCACATACACAATATCACCATTTCCCTCAAATATTGTTCACAAACCAGTCGAAATCTGTGATAGTGAGCACTTCTCCTTTGCTGAGATAATCCATCCCACCTCACAGGTGTGCCATACCAAGATGCTGATTAGACACCATGATTAGTGCACAGGTGTGCCTTAGACTGCCCACAATAAAAGGCCACTCTGAAAGGTGCAGTTTTATCACACAGCACAATGCCACAGATGTCGCAAGATTTGAGGGAGCGTGCAATTTGCATGTTGACAGCAGGAATGTCAACCAGAGCTGTAGCTCGTGTATTGAATGTTCATGTCTCTACCATAAGCCGTCTCCAAAGTCGTTTCAGAGAATTTGGCAGTACATCCAACCAGCTTCACAACCGCAGACCACGTGTAACCACACCAGCCCAGGACCTCCACATCCAGCATGTTCACCTCCAAGATCATCTGAGACCAGCCACTCGGACAGCTGCTGGAACAATCGGTTTGCATAACCAAAGAATTTCTGCACAAACTGTCAGAAACTGTCTCAGGGAAGCTCATCTGCATGCTCGTTGTCCTCATCGGGGTCTTGACCTGACTCCAGTTTGTCGTCGTATCCGACTTGAGTGGGCAAGTGCTCACATTCGCTGGCGTTTGGCACGTTGGAGAGGTGTTCTCTTCACGGATGATGCGAAGGAGATGTGTTGCACTGCATGAGGCAAATGGTGGTCACACCAGATACTGACTGGTATCCCCCCCCAATAAAATAAAACTGCACCTTTCAGAGTGGCCTTTTATTGTGGGCAGTCTAAGGCACACCTGTGCACTAATCATGGTGTCTAATCAGCATCTTGGTATGGCACACCTGTGAGGTGGGATGGATTATCTCAGCAAAGGAGAAGTGCTCACTATCACAGATTTAGACTGGTTTGTGAACAATATTTGAGGGAAATGGTGATATTGTGGAGCAAAACCAAAAGTGTTGCGTTTATATTTTTGTTGAGTATATATATATATATATATATATATATATATATATATATATATATGTATGTTTGTTTCAGTTATATTAGTCACTTTGCATAAAAGTCATGTTCTTTCAAAATATGCTCCAAATGGTCTGATTTGTTGGAGCATAATTTTGAAAAAAACACAACTTTCCTGCAAAGTGACCAAGATAACTGAAATTCTGGAGAATGATCATAGAGAAACTGAAGTTTTTTTGTTGTTTTTGTTTGTTTGTTTGTTTATTTGGTTTTTTTTTTTTCAGATTTATTACAATTCTTTTTGGGGGGGTCACTCTGTATGTACGTGTGTATATATAATTTTTTAAAACTTGCTTTTGTTAATCACTTCCCAATTCTACCTTCATTATTGTCCAGGCAAGAGAAAAAGGAGCCTGTTGAGCAGGAGAATCTGTCTATCCAGCGATATTGAGGTTGAAGCTGAACTAGGTTCAGTGTGATTGACGCATCCAACTGATCCTCGAAGAAGCAACGGATGTGGAAGCTGCGTTTAATCAGGCATTCCTTGGCGTGTTGGGTGAGCTTGTCCACGCGATGCATGACCGGGGTGTGTGTCCTGCGCCCCCACACCAGGACTATAGTCGCATAGAACTTTTGTATAGTTTGTGTTGCACAGATTCTATTTATTTATTTATTTATTCATTCATTTTTTTGTATTTACTGTTTTAGTTGAAGTAAACAATTTGACTTATGTGATTGTATCATAATTTGTCATTTCTGGCTGAGTCAACAGTAAAAAAACATTTTGTCATTGAAGTTTTGGTACGATGATGGTTAATTTCTAAGAATTTTTGTTTGGGATTTGCTACTCCAGAAGACACTGCGCACTACACCTGGCTAAATCTTTACAAAGATGCTGTTGCTCTGGGGGTTGGTAAGGTTAGACCTTACCTGTGTGAAGCGCTTTGAGGCAACTCTGTTGTGATTTGGCGCTATATAAATGAAAATAAATTGAAATTGGAATAATCACGTTTAAACTGAGATTTTAGCAAATGGTATTTAACATAAAAAGGTTTAGTCACTTCAGTGATAGCACCATTACATCAAGGAATTCTGGCTATACGAGGGTTAGTGTTTGATGACATGTAATATTTTACCACAGACTATTGTACTGTGGTGTACAATTCTGCTGGATCACTTATACCAAACCAGAAGTAATTTATTCATATATTTTGAACAACCAGTTTTACTGTCTTACTTCCATTTACATTTATGTCCCCATTAAATACAAAACTTATTTTACTACTGGATTATGCTTAAACAGCTTTTCACACTGTTAGCATTTAATTTAAATCAGTAAACCTTGGTAACTTTTACAGATCAGATTGATGTTACACAAAAGTGGAGACATTTTAGCAAAAAGTACAAAAGTTTATTCAAAATTCACAGTGAAACATAACCGGTGTACAGTGATCCCTCGTTTATCGCGGGAGTTGCGTTCTCAAAATAACCCGCAATAGGCGAAATCTGTGAAGTAGTCAGCGTTATTTTTTTTACAATTATTATAGATGTTTTAAGGCTGTAAAACCCCTCACTACACACTTTATACACTTTTCTCTCTTTTCTCTCCTGTGTAAACACTCTCTTTTTTATAAAGAGACACACGCAGAACACAATGCACATGCTCTCCCTTCACTCACTGCCTCCGGGGGTACGGATGCGGGACCTGCAAAGAATCCAAGTCATGGCCACGGAGCTCTGCGGCTGTGGTTACCGACACCGTGCAGCGGGCGCTGTGGATTTTTCCGCAAGAAGTCTATCCTCGCGGGCTGCCGGAGCACTCCACATCAAAACAGCGAGCGTAGTCTCTGGACCTGTTGCCAGAGTTGGCCGCAGCTCCGCACAGCAGAGAGAGGGGTGGTGTGAGTGGTCCGCTGCAGCGTTTACCGAGCCCGCAGACTCAGTAAGCACATCGGAGGCAGTGAGAGCAATCGCGGTGATGCCGACCGGTGCCGCGACCGGCCCGCCTGATAAGGACGCAGAACACAGTTCGCTGTTTAAAAAAAAAAAGCATGCAAAATTGCACTGAAAAAAATCCGCGAAACTGCGAGGCCACGAAAGGTGAACCGCGTTATAGCGAGGGACCACTGTATAATGTTTAGGCAAATGATGACAAAGATGTCCCATTCCGTCTCATAAGCTTTTGCAATGGTGACTCTGAGAAAACTATCTGAAACACACGGACACAGTGTACATATTTTAATTAGTGCTGTCAGGTGATTAAAAAATAATGTAATTGATTACAGGGTTTGTGATTAGTTAATCTAAATGAATCATTCAATTGCATAATTGCATGTATATTAAACTCAGATCTGTGTGTTTGGGGCATTTAATAATCTGGTAAAAAAATAAAAGGATGTGGGTTATTTCTGTTACACATCGAGGAGGTATTAAACAAGCTGTGATGTAAATTGATCTTAAATTGGGACAGCTGTCTAACTGTACTTTGGATGGGTTAAATGCAGACAAATTTCATTGTATGTATAATGTGTACAATGACTGTAAAGGCTGTATTATATAGAATGTCTATAAAAACAGAATTGTGGCAGTTTGGAGACTGATTCTGCACCATATGACTCCTTTAATAATCATCTTAGATTTCATATTTAAATCTGTCCATTGAACATTAAAATCTGGATGAAAAACATAAATCAAAATTTTAATGGGTTTTAAGCCTGTTCGAGTTCAGTGACAACGTTAACGGTCATTAAAACCGAATCAACATTTTGTGCATTAACGTCAGTAAACGCACAAACACATTAGAAATTTAACAGTAAGTTATCAAAGCAAGTTACTTTGGTATTAAAAGTATTGACATCTAACACATTTATTGCTCTCAGAAACAAGTCTTTGTTTACAGACCAAGTCACTGATGTTTTTTGATATCATTAACCATGAGTTGTTATTGGAAAAACTTGCTGCATATGGTTTTGAGCTTTCAGCTCTACCTTAGTTTTATAGTTATCTATCTAACAGACAGTGTTTAATGTGTTTAATGGCAACTTTTCTAGCACCAGGAGTGTAGTATGTGGAGTGCCACAAGGGAGTTGCCTCGGTCCATTATTATTTACAATTTTTTACAAATGATTTACCATATATCTTTGATAAAGTTAGTATAGTAATGTATGCTGATGATTCAAGCATTTACACATCAGCACACTCACACAATGACTTGGAAGCTGTTTTAAATATGGAATTGCACAAGGTAGTTGACTGGCTAACATCCAATAAGTTAGTGTTAAATACAGTAAAGACTAACTGCATGATTATTGGTTCCAGTCGTGTTATTATGAAAAATCCTGTATTAAACATATATATATACAACCCCTGGCAATAATTATGGAATCACCGGCCTCGGAGGATGTTCATTCAGTTGTTTAATTTTGTAGAAAAAAAGCAGATCACAGACATGACACAAAACTAAAGTCATTTCAAATGGCAACTTTCTGGCTTTAAGAAACACTATAAGAAATCAAGAAAAAAAATTGTGGCAGTCAGTAACGGTTACTTTTTTAGACCAAGCAGAGGGAAAAAAATAAGGACTCACTCAATTCTGAGGAATAAATTATGGAATCACCCTGTAAATTTTCATCCCCAAAACTAACACCTGCATCAAATCAGATCTGCTTGTTAGTCTGCATCTAAAAAGGAGTGATCACACCTTGGAGAGCTGTTGCACCAAGTGGACTGACATGAATCATGGCTCCAACACAAGAGATGTCAATTGAAACAAAGGAGAGGATTATCAAACTCTTAAAAGAGGGTAAATCATCACGCAGTGTTGCAAAAGATGTTGGTTGTTCACAGTCAACTGTGTCTAAACTCTGGACCAAATACAAACAACATGGGAAGGTTGTTAAAGGCAAACATACTGGTAGACCAAGGAAGACATCAAAGCGTCAAGACAGAAAACTTAAAGCAATATGTCTCAAAAATCGAAAATGCACAACAAAGAAATGAGGAACGAATGGGAGGAAACTGGAGTCAACGTCTGTGACCGAACTGTAAGAAACCACCTAAAGGAAATGGGATTTACATACAGAAAAGCTAAACGAAAGCCATCATTAACACCTAAACAGAAAAAAACAAGGTTACAATGGGCTAAGGAAAAGCAGTCGTGGACTGTGGATGACTGGATGAAAGTCATATTCAGTGATGAATCTGCATTGGGCAAGGTGATGATGCTGGAACGTTTGTTTGGTGCCGTTCCAATGAGATTTATAAAGATTACTGTCTGAAGAGAACATGTAAATTTCCACAGTCATTGATGATATGGGGCTGCATATCAGGTAAAGGCACTGGGGAGATGGCTGTCATTACATCATCAATAAATGCACAAGTTTATGTTGATATTTTGGACACTTTTCTTATCCCATCAATTGAAAGGATGTGTAAGGATGATGAAATCATTTTTCAAGATGATAATACATCTTGCCATAGAGCAAAAACTGTGAAAACATTCCTTGCAAAAAGACACACAGGGTCAATGTCATGGCCTGCAAATAGTCCGGATCTTAATCCAATTGAAAATCTTTTTTGGAAGTTAAGTCCATGCCTCAGAGACTTCAAGCTGTTATAAAAGCCAGAGGTGGTGCAACAAAATACTAGTGATGTGTTGGAGTGTTCTTTTGTTTTTCATGATTCCATAATTTATTCCTCAGAATTGAGCGATTCCATATATTTGCCCTCTGCTTGGTCTAAAAAAGTAACCATTACTGACTGCCACAATTTTTTTTCTTGATTTCTTATACTGTTTCTTAAAGCCAGAAAGTTGCCATTTGAAATGACTTTAGTTTTGTGTCATGTCTGTGATCTGCTTTTTTTTTCTACAAAATTAAACAACTGAATGAACATCCTCCGAGGCCGGTGATTCCATAATTTTTGCCAGGGGTTGTGTGTGTGTGTGTGTATATATATATATATATATATATATATATATATATATATATATATATATATATATATATATATATATATATATATATATATATATATATATATATATATATATGAGATGAGACTAAGCTGCTGGGTGTAATGGTAAACTCAAAATTATAATGGAAAAACATATAAATGATATTTCTGTAAAAATGGGCAGGGGTTTATTGTTTATGAGCAGACATGCAAGGTTTTTAAGTTGTACAACTTTGAATTATGCTATTAAAGCATTAATATGCATATGTTACGGACATGAATGAGCAAAGCTCGTCAGCATCTCACCATGTCATTTAGGTCCTTCAGACTTTATTTTGAGTAAATGCTTCAGCAGAGCATTAGCATGGCA
Source organism: Thalassophryne amazonica (assembly GCF_902500255.1). NCBI lineage: Eukaryota > Metazoa > Chordata > Actinopteri > Batrachoidiformes > Batrachoididae > Thalassophryne > Thalassophryne amazonica. Next base: position 111,225,423 of record NC_047111.1, on the reverse strand, counting down.
AAAACCTTTCAGCTTCTGGAGGAGCTCTGCCTCCTCACACCCTCTGCCTTTTTCAGCATTTCTCTTTATTTACCTCTCACATGCCTGGAAAAGCTCCTCGCCATCTAACCATGTCCTTAGGTCCTTCAGACATTTTTCACTAAATTTGTTCTTGGGAACATGAGCATGACTAAACCTTTCAGCTCTGCCCCCCCAGACCCCCCGCCTCTTTAAGCGTTTTCCTTATTTTGCCTTTCAGCTTCTGGGGGTCTCTGCCCCCCATACCCTCCACCTTTTTAAGCATTTTTCTTTTTTGCTTTTCAGCTGATCCCTCTAATTACATCCCTATTAATCCCCTGCCACTTTAAGCATTTTTTGTTAATGTTTATGTAAATTAATATTCAAAGTTTTCAGCTAGTTGACAGTAGGGCTGCAAAATATGGCCAAATTTGGCAAAATTGGCAGTAAAACTGATTATTATTTACAGGTTTTATCAAGTTTTATAGATTTGCTTTCAGTTTGAGGAAGATAATTTTAGAAATTTTTGTTCTTTATTTCTTGTTTTTCTTGTATTTAAAATGGCATAAACAAATTAAAATGTGTGAAATTCCAAGTGTTCCAATACTTTTGGAGGGCACAGTATCCTAACGTTATGATGAGTACAAAATGAGTGTGGTATTATTACTGTTTTGTTTAAGAATGTTTCATTTTCACTGTTGCTGCACTTTGCATCAAATCATAGTCATATTGTGTATTATATTGTTATGAAAATTCAGTAAGGTATATCTTTTATTATACATTCCAAATCTAAGGTGGAACTCTACTAGTGTTTACTAAGGTACACTTAAATATCTTTGTGAGAGAGAGAGAGAAGAGACAGAAGCTGAAAGGCAAAATAAGAAAAAGGTGGGGGGTCTGGGGGGAGGCGCTAAAAGGTTTTAGTCATGCTCATGCTCCCAAGAACAATTTTACTGAAAAAAGTCTGAAGGACCTAAAGGACATGGTTAGATGGCGAGGAGCTTTTCCAGGCACATGAGAGGCAAAGAAAGAAAAATGCTTAGAAAGGTGGGGGGTCTGAGGGGGCGCAGCTCCCCCTTCCCCCAGAAGCTGAAAGGGTTTCGCCATGCTAATGCTCCCCTGAAGCATTTACTCAAAATGAAGTCTGAAGGACCTAAATGACATGGTGAGATGGCGAGGAGCTTTTCCAGGCACATGAGAGGCAAAGAAAGAAAAATGCTTAGAAAGGTGGGGGGTCTGGGAGGCGCAGCTCCCCCTTCCCCCAGAAGCTGAAAGGGTTTCGCCATGCTAATGCTCTCCTGAAGCATTTACTCAAAATGAAGTCTGAAGGACCTAAATGACATGGTGAGATGCTGACGAGCTTCACTCATTCATGTCCGCAACATATGCATATTAATGGTGACAAAGGTCACTTTCAGTTTGTACAGGGGTCAAAAGATAAAGTTGCTCCATTAATTTTGCTCCAGCTGTATTTGTGCTGAATTTGATGCTTGTATCACCATTTGAAGGATTGTTTCAGTAATCTGCTGAACCAGCTGTTGTCTGTTACCTTAAATATGTTTGCACTCTTAAACAACTAACAGACAGACATGGCAACCTGATTGAAAGGAGAAATGCTGCTTTGAACAACCTGGACCTCATTTCTGACATAAAATATGGTCATTTACTCACCAATATAAGTTTGGTGTGATTAGAAGTCCATAGTTCAAATGACGTGTACAGTTAAAATCTGAAGCAAACATTTTTCTTTTTCTAAATGGTAAATGGACTGTATTTATATAGCACTTTTCCATCTGCATCAGACGCTCAAAGTGCTTAACAGTTATCCCTCACATTCACCCCGATGTCAGGGTGCTGCCATACAAGGTGCTCACTACACACCAGGAGCAATAGGGGATTAAAGGCCTTGCCCAAGGGCCCTTAGTGATTTTTTCCAGTCAGGCGGGGATTTGAACCCATGATCTTTTGGACTCAAGCCCAACACCTTAACCACTAGACCATCACCTCCCCCACCTTCTACTAAGGTGGATTAGTACTATGTGTGGTACACAGCACAAACTACTGGACAGGAGGAACCTAGCAGTCAATGTGACTCACTGATTTGAAAATGCAGGTCTTTCAACCAGACGTGTGGTGCCCGTGACATGTCAATCATCTGTGTCCAATCAGATTTCAGGAGAGTCCAATGAAACCCCGGCCTCCACTCTAGCTCCACCCATGCCAGGAAGTGTTCAACATTTTCTGTTTCACTGTGAATGAAAATTCGGCACTTGCTGTTTGAGTGTGAGCTTATCACTGAGTTCCCGCGAGATTCCTTGGGATCCCGTCTGTCAATCCAGGAAGTATTTGAGATTTGAACATTTCCTGTTTTACTGTGGACTTGAATTTTGGCACTTCCTGTTTAGGACGCCCTGTACCATGAGTGAGCTTTGCGCTGCTTCTCTCATATTATAAGTATACCTGGACTGTTGCTCAACAGTTTGGTCAAATGCCTCTGGGTAAATGATAAATAAATTACAGATTATTCAGAATAAGGCTGCTCGTATAGCACTTAACTGCAGTTATTGGACAAATACAACCCCTGGCAAAAATTATGGAATCACCGGCCTCGGAGGATGTTCATTCAGTTGTTTAATTTTGTAGAAAAAAAGCAGATCACAGACATGACACAAAACTAAAGTCATTTCAAATGGCAACTTTCTGGCTTTAAGAAACACTATAAGAAATCAAGAAAAAAAGATTGTGGCAGTCAGTAATGGTTACTTTTTTAGACCAAGCAGAGGAAAAAAAATATGGAATCACTCAATTCTGAGGAAAAAATTATGGAATCACCATGTAAATTTTCATCCCCAAAACTAACACCTGCATCATATTAGATCTGCTCGTTAGTCTGCATCTAAAAAGGAGTGAACACACCTTGGAGAGCTGTTGCACCAAGTGGACTGACATGAATCATGGCTCCAACATGAGAGATGTCAATTGAAACAAAGGAGAGGATTATCAAACTCTTAAGAGAGTAAATCATCACGCAATGTTGCAAAAGATGTTGGTTGTTCACAGTCAGCTGTGTCTAAACTCTGGAGCAAATACAAACATGGGAAGGTTGTTAAAGGAAAACATACTGGTAGACCAAGGAAGACATCAAAGCGTCAAGACAGAAAACTTAAAGCAATATGTCTCAAAAATCAAAAAATGTACAACAAAACAAATGAGGAACGAATGGGAGGAAACTGGAGTCAACGTCTGTGACCGAACTGTAAGAAACCGCCTAAAGGAAATGGGATTTACATACAGAAAGCTAAACGAAAGCCATCATTAACACCTAAACAGAAAAAAACAAGGTTACAATGGGCTAAGGAAAAGCAATTGTGGACTGTGGATGACTGGATGAAAGTCATATTCAGTGATGAATCTCGAATCTGCATTGGGCAAGGTGATGATGCTGGAACTTTTGTTTGGTGCCTTTCCAATGAGATTTATAAAGATGACTGCCTGAAGAGAACATGTAAATTTCCACAGTCATTGATGATATGGGGCTGCATGTCAGGTAAAGGCACTGGGGAGATGGCTGTCATTACATCATCAATAAATGCACAAGTTTATGTTGATATTTTGGACAATTGAAAGGATGTTTGGGGATGATATCATTTTTCAAGATGATAATGCATCTTGCCATAGAGCAAAAACTGCAAAAACATTCCTTTCAAAAAGACACATAGGGTCAATGTCATGGCATAGGGTCAATGTCAATGAGCAGATCTGATTTGATGCAGGTGTTAATTTGGGGGATGAAAATTTACAGGGTGATTCCATAATTTTTTCCTCAGAATTGAGTGAGTCCTTATTTTTTTTTTTTCCTCTGCTTGGTCTAAAAAAGTAACCGTTACTGACTGCCACAATCTTTTTTTCTTGATTTCTTATAGTGTTTCTTAAAGCCAGAAAGTTGCCATTTGAAATTACTTTAGTTTTGTGTCATGTGTGTGATCTGCTTTTTTTCTACAAAATTGAACAACTGAATGAACATCCTCTGAGGCCGGTGATTCCATAATTTTTGCCAGGGGTTGTAGTATTACAATGCATAAAAATTTAAACTGGATGTTAGCTAAAGATAGACTTTTATATTCACTGATCATTTTTACCAGAAAGATTATTGTCACTAAGTTACCATGTATTTTGTTTAGGAATTTCTCTTTCAGTTCAGAAAATCATGCATAACCAGTCGTGCTGTGGTGGGAAACGTTACGCTGCCTGTAGCCAGGACGAATGGCATAAAAAAACTGTCATATTTAGGGGTATGAAGGAATGGAATTCATTACCAGAACGCATCAAACTCATTTTAAATGAATGTTCTTTTAAGCTGTTTCTAAAATGATATTTGTGGACATAAAAAGCAATCTGGGTATGGCTTTTGTTCATTTGTAGATAGGGTTTTTGTGTATGTAAATTGACAAAATGTGATGATTGATTTGATTGGAACTTGATTATTATTATTTTTTTTCCCCTTTTTTATTACTTCTCATTTTATATATTTTTGAATGCATTTTTGATTTCTGTATATTGTTTGTTGACTTGTGTGGACCCCAGGAAGAATAGCTGCAGCTGAGCTGCAGATAATGGGGATCCAAATAAATAAACAATAAACTGACGTCAAAACAAAATGGAGCAAAGTGTGACTGAAGGCGTGATAGGTGCTGTAATTAATCTAAATTAACGCATTATTTTGACAGCCGCAATTTTAATACTTAATAGCGACAGCCTGCGGTTACTTACAGCCTTACGTTATTTATGCTTCATCTCTTTTGCAGCTTGTATCTTCTCGTCTTCATCTTCATATTGTTGTATGAATTCCCAAAGTCTTCTGTACTTTTCAAGCGTTTCGTCTCTCCACCAGCAGCTTTCTCTTAAAAATTCACAAAGCAATAAACACACGGAGTCCGCCACTATTTATGTTTGTGTCGTGTATGAAACGACGTCACTGCAGTTTGCTCTGCTCACCCCGCCCACATTGAGGAGGTTCTATCTGTGGTGGAAAAAGACGCATCTGGAACCAAACCAAGTAGAGCCGAGTAATGCTGTTTCTGTGTAGTAGAAAAGTACCTTAAAAGTAGGAAGTAGCTAGACATCCAGCTTCTCACTGATGCAAGGCAATCTTGTAAACATTTTATGTGGATGAGATTACCAGCAGTTATCGGCATGTATAACTGAGTATCATCAGCGTAGCAGTGAACGGTAACCCCAAAACACCGCAATATGTGCCCAAGGCGTGCTATATAAAGGGAGAAAAGCAGGGGGCCTAAGATGGACCCCTGTGGAACCCCAGATTTCATGTCACTGAGGTTAGAGGTAGTGTTACTGTACAAAACACAGTGAGAAACTACTGGTCATGTATGACGTCAATCATGCAGGGCACTCCCAGTAATCCCAAAATGATTCTCCAGCCTATCGCGTTGAATATGATGATCCACGGTATCAAATGCAGCACTGAGATCTAACAACACCAGAACTGTAGTGATGTCTGAATCCACTGCAAGTAGAACATCATTCACCACTTTAGTGAGAACTGTCTCTGTGGAATATTTTCTAAAAGCAGACTACAGTGGCTCAAAGATTATTCTCGGTAAGGTAGTCCACAAGCTGCAGTGAAACAACTTTGTCCAGAATTTTAGAGCAAAAGATAGATTTGATAGCTGACCTGACTGTGGAAGAAAGCCCATAATTTTATCAAAGGTGCTCAGGAACTCAGTCAGGACAACTACGAGAAACCGTGTGACTGTAAAACACACTGCAAGGACAATCTAATGAATGCTGGTACAAGTTCAGGGGCAGCTATAAAATGTGCACTGAATAAATAAGGACTTCATGGTCGGCCTCCAAGATTCTCTCTACTGTTGACCACAAGAACATCAAAAATTGACTAGAATATGTATATTGTATGTACGAGGTCTATTAGAAAAGTATCCAACATCACGGTGTTGCTCTTTCCATGACAAAAACTCCTGTAACAGTGGAATGTGCCATTCATTTCCAACTGGACGCTGTGTTTTATCCGGGACGTCATCTGACTAGCACAGGAATTGTGAAAAGATGTGGACATCAGCACTTTTTCGGCACATTGAGACAAACGTGCGGAGGAATTCCGCGCATCGCGGTGGTGCCGCACGGCGCAAAGCAACGCTGTGATGAAGCCTCACGGGACATGTTCTGGCATGTCCAGGCACATCCACAATTTTCTCGGATAATCACCCGATGGAAAAACCTCCGACAGCTGTCTGAACGCCATCTCAAAGCCATCCTGTGAGACCAAAACGGAGGTGTTCCTTTGTCTCGCTCCATCAGCAAATCGGTCGTGACGCGCAAAGCCTCCGTTCGGCTTTCCATGACAAAATCTCTTGTTAAAAGTGAAATCTGCCAGAAAATGGCTGATGTCCAGCTCTTGTGATAACCAGAGAAAGTGCACACGACGGTCTCGGATCCACAGAGCCATCCGTTTAGAAATGATCCGGTGGTTGTGGCTCTCGATGGCAGCACGGCGCGCCGAGCGTCCTTAAGGCTGTAGTAACAATCCTTATTCTCTGTGAAGCCCGTAAAACTTTCACCGAAAGCCAGATAAATTTTTCGAATGGTTTCCACCTGCCAGTCTCTAACAGTTTCTGAAAAAAGTCTGATGGAAAAAAGCCCAAATCATTCCGCCATTTCCTGACAATGAAAATCCGCCGAGGGGGCTGGACCACTCCTCACTCAAAGCCTGCTCACAGGCGAATGACGCAACCGACAGGCGTGGAAAAACTCACGCATGCGCAAGAGGGTTCAAGCTTGTCTGACGCAATCACACGTGATTCAAATCCATATGGTTTTTGGAAAAAATAATAAGGTCGGATACTTTTCTAATAGACCTTGTATATGCATATTCCCAATCTTTTCCAAGCATCTGCTCAGCAGGACCCACTGACCTAATTGAATTCAGATCAGAGAGGAGGACAGATGTATTTATCCTGAAAGAACTGATTTGAGTTCTTATTGTTCCAGGCTCATCAGACAACGTAGATGTCTACATCACTCTGATAAAGAATTTGATGTAACAAAGTTGTATCAGCTTTCCTGTGTTTGTTTTTATATTTAACAGTTATTGATGTTTCCCTGTCAAATCTGCTCTTCGAGTCACATAGAGCCAGTGAAGGGAAACCAGAATGGCTGTGATTAAACATCCTGGTTTTCATCAAAACTCGAGCAGCAGTGTTCAGTACCATCTGTATGCATGTCATACTCTTACGTGTCAGTCCAGAAAATAAAACATTACAGTAGTCAATTCTAGAAGACAAAGGATGAATTTAAATGTTAAACAAACCCTCCTGATGTACATTTCCACTTTATCAGTTCCATCAGTGCAATAACTTACTGTCATTAGGTCAAACTCGCCACTCTACTACTCTTATTTTAATGAGTATGTGTTCGAACATTTATTCTTAATTTGTTTCTTTGTAGACATGCAGCCGTTGTTGGTGATGAAAGAAGAAACTCTCCCTGAACACCAGGAATGGAATCTGAGTGTTGACCAGCAGAATATAAAGAAGAAAGGTGTGGATAAGTCAGCAGGGACAGCAGCCTCAGCAGCTGGAGGAGGCAGATCTCACCAAGTTTGGGTTTCAGTGCCGTCCCTGTGAAGAGTGAAATGATGATGAAAAACCAGAGTCATCACAGCTTCATCAAAGCCCGAAGTGATCAGAGCACAGAGGCTGAGTCCGTAGCCAGCAGCTCATCTGTACACAGAACACTGACAGCAGAAGCTGATGGAGGACCACAACCAGCCAGCAACCCAGGTCCAAACAGTCATTTACAGCCATGTACCAGTGGCAGGGGTTCAGACAGTTCTGGAAGTGAGACTGATGACAGTTCTGACTGGAAACAGACCAGAAAACGTCAGTCACGTTTTAACTGTCGAAAAAATATCAGTGATCAGCGTAAAAGACAGAAACAGAAGGGCACTTTGAACAAACACAGGACAGTTCAGACAGGACAAGAACAGTTTGATTGTTCTGAATGTGGTCGAAGATTTGGCCATAAGAGCCAGCTGAACAGACACATGATAATTCATACAGGACAAAAAAAATTTGGCTGTTCTGAATGTGGTCAAAGATTCAGAGATAAGAGCTACCTGAACACACACATGATAATTCATACAGGAGAAAAAGGAGAAAAACAATTTGACTGTTCTGATGTGGTCGAAGATTTGGGACAAAAGAGCAGCCTGAACAGACACATGATAACTCATACAGGACAAAAAACAGTTTGTCTGTTCTGAATGTGGTCAAAGATTTGGGACAAAAGAGCAGCCTGACAAAACACATGATAATTCATACAGGACAAAAAAAATTTGTCTGTTCTGAATGTGGTCAAAGATTTGGACTAAAGAGCTACCATTAACAGACACATGATAGTTCATACAGGGCAAAAACCATTTCTCTGTTCTGAATGTGGTCGAAGATTCAGAGATAATAGCTACCTGAAGACACACATGATAATTCATACAGGAAAAAAACCATTTGGCTGTTCTCAATGTGGTCAAAGATTTGGAGATAAGAGCTATCTGAACAGACACATGATACTTCATACAGGAAAAAAACCATTTGGCTGTTGTGAATGTGGTCAAAGATTCGGAGATAAGAGCGCTCTGAACAGGCATATGATAATTCATACAGGAAAAAAACCATTTGGCTGTTCTGAATGTGGTCAAAGATTGGACTAAAGAGCAGCCTGAACAGACATGTGATAACTCATACAGGTCAAAAACAGTTTGACTGTTCTCAATGTGGTCAAAGATTGGACAAAGAGCGACCTGAACAGACACATGATAACTCGGGGAGCGCTGCATTCTATTAAAAAGACATCCAGAGAAATGAAAAAAAAAAAAAGACAAAAACATTTTGATCGGCAATTAAGGGATCGGTCGCCATCTTGAAGAGAGCCCGTTGCATTTGATTAAAAAAATCGGAGAAAGGAAAAAAAAAAGTGGCTGTGTGGCGGAAGATGTGGACTAAAGGTGGTGTGAAGGTGTGATGTGTTTTGGATGTTCATGAACTTTAACCTGTCAGCAAGGTGTTGCAGTAGTCGAGGTGTGAAATGGCATCTGTGTCAGGAGTTATGTTTGATGGAATGATCTGATTCTTTGGATGTTACAATGTTCAGTTATAAATTTGGGGAAAAAAATATGGACTTTTTACGGCAAAAACTGAATTTTGTTTTCCTTCTTCTGTTCTTGGTGGATTTTGATTATCATGTTTTTGTTTGATTCATCAGAACACTGTTCACAATTCTTCCTTTTGGAAATATGAAATGATAATTTAGGGAAAATACAGACTTCTTTGGGGAGAAATTTATGTAAAATATTTCATCTCTGATTTTTATTTAATTGATTTTGATCAGATTACAGGGCTGTGAAAACTCCACAGTGTTAATGTTGTACTCTGTAATTGTTATCCCAGAGTTTTTAAATGCCTATCTCAAAGGTTTTTTTTTTTTTTTTTTTTTTTTTTTACGACATCATGCAAGTGTTATAAGTCCACGGGCACTGATCTGTGTGTTAGAGATACAAATCTGGTGTCCTCGAATCTACGGAATTACGCAGAGATTAAAAGTGCCTCACTCTAAGTGTGGCTGTTGTAAATTGGAACTTTTTGGTTGCTACGGCGATGCTGTGCGGCAGTAGCATGTGTACATCGCATACTTTAGAGCCATCCAGTTTTTAAGAGAAGAATTTTGTGGCATGTCTCTGTCACGGAGCAGTGTTGGAGAGAGGGAAGATGGCGAGAAAGACTGTGTGAAAAAGTTTAAGGAGGACAAGAATCCGTGGAATTGGCACTGGGTTGATTTTAAAGTTTGTCGTCATGAACACAGATAAAAGAAACGGGAAAAGCTCACTGCTTCTTGTTCCCATCAAAACATGGTAAGACTTATTTTATTTTTTGTATTTGGTAAATAGACATTGTGCTGTTCAAACAGGATTTCAGACAAGATTATGTGACTTTTTTAAATTAATGTAGACTTTCATTTGAAAAACAGACATTGTGGCTTTGAATGGATTTACACACGGATGTGTGACTTTTTTACTCTAAGGTATGTTATTGATATTGTTCCATGATTTTCAAAATATTCTACAAGCTTGAGCTATGGTTTTTGAAATGCTTTAACAGTCTTTTCAGTCTTCATGATATCATGTAGTTTAATTGTTCTGAGTTAGTGCATCATTTGGTTTACAATTAAAAGTAAAATCATTCCAGGTCCTACTTCCATGTGATATTCTGTTATTTCAACATTATCATTGACAATTCAAATGAAAGGTTGAATCTGGGAATCATTAAATATGCACTTCTTTTGAGATTTTTTTTTCTTCCAGGAGATGCTGAAAATGTATCATTAGATACAAAATTTTGTTTCTGGTGACTCTCAATGCTGCTCATGTAAGTTTGTGAGACGCCTGTTCTGTTGCTGATATTTACAAAGTTGTTTATTTCTTTCAGCGGATGCACTGGAGGAAGGCAGCGGCTCTGTTGCGACCTCAATCAAACTTTGAGAAAGCATCACATTTAATCACACAAGGAGTTTTTTTTTTTAAACCGTAGCTATAAGACAAAATCAGCGAGGATGAGACGATTTATCCACACTAACTTCAAATGAGTGCCATCTTGTGTTCAAGAGATGAAACTTCAGCCTCTCACCCACCGGTAAATAAATGTTACTGGCAAGGCAAGTTTATTTATTGAGCACAGTTCATACACACGGCAATTCAAAGTGCTTTACAGTTACATAAATTTACAGTCAAATATAATCAATTCATTAAATGTAGATAATCATTAAAAATTACATGAAAAGAAAAAAGTGCAGATAAAATACTTTCAATTTTTATATGCAGAAATAAACTTTTCAGCCTGGATTTGAACATTGTCAGAGTTGAGGCCTGTCGAAACCATTTCTGGAAGTTTGTTCCAGATTTTAGCTGCATAAACTGAAACACAGCCTCTCCGTGTTTTAGTCCTGACTCTGGGAGCCAGAGTCAGGAATTCTTTCACCACAAACAATCAAATCGAGGCTCGCATCTTAGATGTACCTTCTGGCAAATTGTACCTGTAGTTTTGAGATCTGCACAATAAATGTTTTAAAAATTACATGATATCTGTTTTTGTTTTTGTTTTATTTATTATTTTGATCAATTTACCTTTGCTAAAGGACCCATTCATAAACACATTATGATTTTTACACTTGCATTTATAGTGCAATATATATTTCTGTGTAGGCTCTCAGTTGTCCAGGTGGTTTCCATAGTAGAGAAGCTTGAATCTTCGACTGGACTGGGTTGCTTGACGTGAGGATGTTTCGCTTCAAATCGCAGACGCTTCCTCAGCTAAAATTCTTGCTCTGGTAGTCTGACTTCTGTCTTTACTCTTGTGGAGAAGAAGAAGTCAGACAGAAGACAGAAATCAGACTACCAGAGCAAGAATTTTAGCTGAGGAAGCTTCTGCGATTTGAAGCGAAACGTCCTCGCATCAAGCAACCCAGTCCAGTCAAAGATTCAAGCTTCTCTATCGCAGTATATACTGTTACTGTGAAGGGATCCAATGTATACAGTGATATGAATGTTAGGTCATATCGCCCACCCCTACTCTGTGGTCCTAATTATCAGTGGTGGGCACAGTCCCGATAACCGATAATTATCCAAGATAATGTCATTATCGGATTATCTTTTCAGATAACTTTGAAAACCATTATCGGACTAATGTTTTCATTATCGAATTTGAAAACCATTATCGGACTAATTATCTTATGATAATTTTGGTCGGATCATTTTTAGACCATTAACGTGGGTAAACAATGCTGAACAGCTACAAAACTCTTTAAAATTTAAATTCAGTTGAGCACCTACCTGTTACATGTTTTGTAGCAGATGTGAAGTTCTGCTCTCTGCAAACAGAGGGAGAACTGCTTCTAGAAGAAACCACTCTATCTGCAGGCAAAGGAGAACTGGTTACAAAAAACTCATTTCTTTCAACCTCATACTGATACGCAGGCAATATCACCCAAGTCATTCAGAGGCATACATTTTAACTTATGGTTCAAATTTTAACCAAACTAATTTCGGACAAGTTATTTAAATTAACATCACGTCTGAAGTTTTATAAAGTGAAAATATCAGATATATGTTTTAGTTTTAAAGTAGTGCGCTAATTTTTAAGGTTTTAGTGTGGACTGTGTCCAGGTGCATTATGGGTATAATAGGGTAATCTCAGTACATTCACGACACGAGAAATGCATTTGAAACACTCTGATCAGGCTCCACGGATAGCAGCATTAAACTCTAGTGCCTAAAACTCTCGTGAATATATTCTCTGGGTTTATAGACAACGTTATTGTGTTTGCGTTTATTAAATTCCACGCATCTTAAACGTAGCAGAGTAGCGGACACAGATTATCTGGAATTTTGTTTTGGCAGGTTTTCAAGGTCTCTACTGCCATCTACTGGCCAGTAGTGTTCATGGGCTGATATTTTCAATCACTGTACTCGGATCCAGCTCAAACTAAGTAAATAACTCCTCCTTTATATGGCTCTGGGTTATATTAAAATATGACAGTGTATTATACTGTAAATTATCAATGTTTTATGCTTGTTAAATGCTCTGTGTTTTATATTTATGTCTGGAGACTACGGATGGAAATTAGTATTATGCTAAAACTGGCATATTTACGTTAAAGTGTGTGCCCTATATATATATATATATATATATATATATATATATATATGTACGTATATATACACGTGTGTGTATACGTGTGTGTATATATAAACGCAACACTTTTGGTTTTGCTCCCATTTTGTATGAGATGAACTCAAAGATCTAAAACTTTTTCCACATACACAATATCACCATTTCCCTCAAATATTGTTCACAAACCAGTTTAAATCTGTGATAGTGAGCACTTCTCCTTTTGCTGAGATAATCCATCCCACCTCACAGGTGTGAAATACCAAGATGCTGATTGAGACACCATGAGTAGTGCACAGGTGTGCCTTAGACTGCCCACAATAAAAGGGCCACTCTGAAAGGTGCAGTTTTATCACACAGCACAGTGCCACAGATGTCGCAAGATTTGAGGGAGTGTGCAATTGGCATGTTGACAGCAGGAATGTCAACCAAAGAGCTGGTGCACGTGTATTGAATGTTCATTTCTCTACCATAAGCCGTCTCCAAAGGCATTTCAGAGAATTTGGCAGTACATCCAACCAGCCTCACAATCGCAGACCACGTGTAACCACACTAGCCCAGGACCTCCACATCCAGCATGTTCACCTCCAAGATCGTCTGAGACCAGCCACTCGGACAGCTGCTGAAACAATCGGTTTGCATAACCAAAGAAATTTCTGCACAATTGTCAGAAACCATCTCAGGGAAGCTCATCTGCATGCTTGTCGTCCTCATCGGGGTCTCGACCTGACTCCAGTTCGTCGTCGTAACCAACTTGAGTGGGCAAATGCTCGCATTCGCTGGCGGTTTGGCAGCGTTGGAGAGGTGTTCTCTTCATGGATGAATCCCGGTTCACACTGTTCACGGCAGATGGCAGCCGTGTGTGGCGTCGTGTGGGTGAGCGGTTTTCTGATGTCAATGTTGTGGCTCGAGTGGCCCATGGTGGCGGTGGGGTTATGGTATGGGCAGGCGTCTGTTACGGATGAAGAACACAGGTGCATGTTATTGATGGCATTTTGAATGCCAGAGATACCGTGACGAGATCCTGAGGCCCATTGTTGTGCCATACATCCAAGAACATCACCTCATGTGGCAGCAGGATAATGCACGGCCCATGTTGCAAGGATCTGTACACAATTCTGGAAGCTGAAAATGTCCCAGTTCTTGCTGGCCGGCATAGTCACCGGACATGGTCACCCATGAGCATGTTTGGGATGCTCTGGACCAGCGTATACGGACAGCGTGTTACCAGTTCCTGCCAATATCCAGCAACTCGCACAGACATTGAGAAGAGTGGACCAACATCCACAGGCCACAATTGACAACTGATCAACTCTATGCGAGGAGAGTGTTGCACTGCTGAGGCAAATGGTCACACCAGATACTGACTGGTATCCCCCCCCAATAAAACAAAACTGCACCTTTCAGAGTGCCTTGTATTGTGGACAGTCTAAGGCACACCTGTGCACTAATCATGGTGTCTAATCTCAGCTTGATATGGCACACCTGTGAGGTGGATGAATTATCTCAGCAAAGGAGAAGTGCTCACTATCACAGATTTAGACTGTTTGTGAACAATATTTGAGGGAAAATGGTGAATTGTGTATGTGGAAAAAGTTTTAGATCTTTGAGTTCATCTCATATAAAATGGGAGCAAAACCAAAAGTGTTGCGTTTATATTTTTGTTGTGTATATATATATATATATATATATATATATATATATGTGTGTGTGTGTGTGTGTATGCGAGTATATATACTGTCTATAAACAATTGTACGTTCATTAATATGCACTGTCCCTGTCAAATAAACCAATAATGAATGAATGAATTCCCATTGTCAACACAGCCGAGTGACAGTTACACTATGGAGGGAAGGTGAGCCCACACAGATAGGTTTTAAGATGTTTGAGGAAAGAGAATACAGAATGTGATGAACGGATTGAGAGAGAGAGATTGCTCCAAAGAGCTGGGGTGCATGTGAGCCGGTCACGGTCTTCACTCTTGAAACAGTCAACACTGGACCGGGATTTGATTGAAGGGAATGACTAGGTGTGGCCATGGTGCTAGTACAAGTCACCTGTGAGTTGCTGATGCCATAAAAGTTTAACTACTTACCCTCTTTGCTGCATGGCGCAGTGTTTCAGTTAACGCATCATCGATAGCATCTGGTAAAATTTCCATCTTGTTGCTGAAAGCTTCTGTCACAAAAACAAAATAAAAAACGGTCTTGTATTTTCCTCTTTTTTAACTGCAGAAACGATAAAATTCTTTTTAATTGCTAACTAAAATTAAATGATGCAGTGAGACACCTTGATAACTTACTCTTCAAAACTAGAGAGTGAGAGGCTGCAGGGCTTTCTTCCCTTTCCATCCTTTGAGGCTGACGCCAGCCCACAACCGCCACATCCCAATTCCGCCGAGCATCGTCCTGGCAAAGGAGTTCAGCATTGATCCAGATAGCTGTTTCAGCAGATTCACCTATGACAGAGTAAAAAAGAGTATGTGGTGCAATGGCAATATGCAACTTTTATGAAAATAACCACTTCTGCAAAAGTGTTACGAACAATAATTACCCCTGTCCTCCTAAACTCCTGGTCCTCCAGCGTTTTGCTGAATTGGTCCAGCTCCTCCGTTGTTTTAAGTCTGGCCTGCATTATCTCCAATGCAGTCAGCTTCTTCAGCAGCCTGATTCCTCCACAGTAGTTGTAGTATTCCGTCCACCTTTGACTCCCAGTCTGTCGAGTCGTTGCTGCGTACCATCTGTTACAAAGTTGCTTCAAGTTTAGTATACATGAAACAGCTACAATGCTGCTGAAAGCAGGAACACGTATATAAACACAACAGAACTACTCGATCAGTTAATAGGCCTCTCATGCAATGAAATTTGATGACATGGTTGTTTGTATAAATACATTATTAAGATGGCATCGAGCTGGCAGCTCGGTTATAGAAATGAGTTTGTAGAGGGGCAGCTGGCTCTTATTAACAAATTCCATAAAAACCTGAAACATATCTGTGCCTCTCGTGTGGCCTTTCAAAGGTAAAATGCTCAGCAGTTCTTTTACATTCATGTTGTCAAAAAACATTCTAAAAAAACACATAGCTGAGCCACGTCCACAGTATCGGTGGATTCATCGAATTGCAGAGAAAACATCTCACATACCTCAATATCATTCCTCAGTTGCCGATCAATATCCTCCGCCATTAACTCGCATCGTCGTGAAACAGACTTTCTTGAGAGCTGCACATCCTGCAGACACGATCTCATTCTGATTTTTAAAATCGGCAAAGAAGCACATCTGCAGCTTCCATGAAAGCTTCTTTCACAATTTCACCATCCTTGAATGATTCTTTCTTTTGCCAGAATACGGCTGGCACGATAAGAAGCTGTGGTTGCAGCCTTACTGGTGGTATTTGTCCGGGGGAAAACGGCCTGTTGTGCTGCAAGCCGGCTTTTAGCCGTGAAGCTAGCATCGTAGCTCTTGTGGATCGTCTTAAAATGCCGCTCCAAATTCCCTTTCTTCGGTAATGCCACGTTTGCATTGCAGATAAGGCAGATGGATTTGCCATTTGAATAAACGAAAAAATAATCTTCCTCCCACTCTGGATGAAAATGATAAGTTTGGGATCTTTTTCCTCCGCCATTATACGCTCCCGTCACTCTCCATTGTAGCTCCTCACGACCTCTTGACCCTGCGCATGCGCAGATAGAATGAAACCCCCCCATGCGATCGACCGGTCAATCTGGATTAGACTATCATCGGGACGGTAGGCCTACTAAAGTCTCCCTGAGAATGAAACTTTCAGAAAATTAAGTAAGTTATAAAATATAAGTGTTAAGAAAAGAAAATACAGGAATCTATTTAAATTTACAACAATACCAATTCACCAGCCTTATCAATCAATATAGATTGATAAGGCTGGTGAATTGTAGTTAATAGAACAGTCCCCTCAACGTAAGTACAACATTCCAAAGAAACGTCCAAAAACTGTAAACAAGTAAACGGATCTGATGGAAGTTGCCAGGAGGTGGACAGAACGTTCCCAATTGATGGCAACAAAATGTAACCTCCCAGCAACGTTGCAAGGACGTTCCGTGTTAGCTGGGATAATTACAACTGGCTTTTTTTTTTTTTTTTTTTTAATAAACAAAAATAGCATATTTTACAAAAGCACATTTATCTGTAAACACCAACACACGACACACCTCACATTAACGTGTTGTTTACGTAGAATAAATGAGAAACCAATCGGTGTTGGCGGAGGCACATTTTACCCAGAATGCCATCTGTCTGTTACAAAACTTTAGAATTAGTGCATTATTCAACATTAAAACATATGTTATATCTTAACTTTGCACAAATGACAGAATTGACATTAATGGAGTTATTCTATCAGTATTCATTTATTTACACCAAAACCATAAGTCAGCATTGCTTTATTTTCCAAGACCTCCGACTGACAGCAGTGTTGTGATTGAGTAGAGAGTGAGCTTTG
Organism: Thalassophryne amazonica; assembly: GCF_902500255.1. Taxonomy (NCBI): domain Eukaryota; kingdom Metazoa; phylum Chordata; class Actinopteri; order Batrachoidiformes; family Batrachoididae; genus Thalassophryne; species Thalassophryne amazonica. The sequence goes on along the minus strand of NC_047111.1, from coordinate 111,208,196 downwards.
TGGCTCCTCTCAGTTGCGTTTGTGCTGGAAGCCATGTAGTAAACTGGAGCTTCCAGCAGGGGGCAGGATGCTCAAAGACAGAAGTGCTGACTCATTGTATCGTGGTGTTAAACTCAAAATCAGCTTGTTAGTAGTTGCAAGTGTATTGGAGACAATACTGGAATTTATCGGTTTCTGTAACTTCCGATACATTTTTGGGTGGTTTATTGTTTTAACTTTATCAAAGATCTGTTATCGGAGTTAATTCTTTGGTTATCTGTGCCCACCACTGCTAATTATGAATTGACAGTAAAATCAACTGATCATATAACCTGAACTGTAATAAATGTGTGTTGTGAAAATAATGTAATGGTGGAGAAACTCTTATGTTAAAAGCATGCATGTGTGTGTGATTTTATTTAGTAAGTTCAATTTAAGTACATAACCGAATGTAAAATACGTTAAAAATACATGACGACGAAATAAATCAAACACCTTTGTGATCTATTTAAAATCCAATGACAAACTAGAAGTAATAATAAAATATGATAATATTAATGGTGTGTGTATATGTAAAAAGAACCATAACAATTTATAAATACATTAGACATAATTCTGTGTAGGCTCTCAGTTGTCCAGGTGGTTTCCATAGTAGGAAGACTTGAATCTTGACTGGACTGGTTGCTTGAGTGAGGACGTTTCGCTTCAAATCACAGAAAGCTTCCTCAAGCTAAAAATCTTGCTCTGGTAGTCTGACTTCTGTCTTGACTCTTGTAGAGAGAATAAACCAGGAAGCCAACAAAAGATGGAGTTTTTAACCTAACCAACCCCTACTACCGAGAGGCCGACTGCTATAGGCCAGTGACTAAACAATAACTCTAATTAGCACCTATTGTGCTCTAGTTAGCACTCTCCTAATGATGGGATGGAAGCCTCCCCTGATGTTTCCCTTGACGACCTCTCCTGATGACGTGAATGATTCATTACCATGAACAAAGACTGAAACTGCTTTGACCTGAGTACCCCATTGTAAACAGGGGACCAATGCATGTCTGAGACCCGCCCCCCGGTAAGGCTAGGTTTCAACTGTTTTACAAACAATGCTTCCTTGGACACCTCTCTCAAACATTTACTTCTCTCTGGCTAAGATTTTAACTTCCTTGTCCTCAAACGTGTGGTTGGTGTCTTTCAGGTGGAGATGAACTGCAGACTGAGGGTCCACTGGCAACCTCTCTGCGGTGCTGGTATAGCCTCTTGTTTAAAGGTTGCTTAGTCTCACCTATGTAGTGTTCATTACAGTTTTCCTGAACTGACTGATATACACTACATGCTCTGTTTGTAACTAGGGATCCTGTCCTTAGGGTGAATTAATTTCTGTCTCAAGGTGTTAACCGGTTTTAAAGTAAACTGGGATTTTGTGCTGTCTGAAGATCCTCTGTAGTTTTTTCCTTACTCCTGCTAAATAAGGGAGAGACACTCTTCTTCTTGTCTCCATCTCCTGTCTATCTGGTCTCTTTGTTTTCTGGGACTTCTGCACTTTGTCCAGGGACCATTGTGGGTACCCACATACTGTGAGGGCTTTCCGTACAAGTTGTTGTTCTTTAGCCCTTCCTTCCCACTGATCTCACATCAGTGTTTCTTTGTTTTTGGTGAGTTGCTTAGAGAATCCTGGAGGAAGTTGAAGTCCCCCTCCCATCCCGTTCCCCCCACATGCACATTGTGATGCACCTTCTGCAGGATGGAGTTAGAAGAAGACGAGTCATCCGTCCCCAAGAACGACACCAGGACTTTGGTTTCTATTGTGGTGAAAACACCCAAAACAGAGGTTAGGACTTGAATGCAGAGAAATAGACCAGGAGTAGCAAAAATATAACAGTTTATTTTGTAAGTGAATTTAATGTAGAATGGAATGAATAGATTAATCAAGCACTGGAGGAGGGAGAGACAAGCCTGGGTGCTGCAGTGAAGGTGCACTCCCAAACCAGTAGTTGAAGTTAGCCAGAGCAGGACCAGTGGCTGACCAAGCTGATTGAGTCCAAAATCTGAAAACACAGAGAACAGGGTCAGTAGGCAAAAACCAGGGAAATCGCGAAGCATAAGACACCAAGCTGAAGCCAGATACCCCAAAGGCAAACTGAGTTTCCGGCATCTGAGTGAATGAAGAGTAGAGGTATAAATACAGGTGTGGTTAATTGCAGTCAGGTGAGTCCAATCAGCTCTGTGAGGTCAGCCAGAGAAAACAGGAAGGGAGGGGGAGTGAGGCAGCAAGCACTACAGTAACCCCCCCAATGGGATCCCCTAGGCAGTCGGTCCGTGTGGGCCCGATAGAAGTCACGGATGAGGGAGGGGTCCCGAATCAGGCCCTGCAACACCCCAGGAGCACTCCTCAGGGCCCAGCCCCTCCCGGTCCACCAACTACTGGAAACCCTGACCCCGGCGACGCACATCCAGGATGTGAGGGACGGTCCAGGCCAGAAGGCCATCCACAAGCTGGGCGGAAGGAGGGGGATTGGCTGGAGGGTGCAAGGCGCTGACCCGTTGAGCTGAAACAAACGTGAAACACTAGATGGATCCGGAGCGACCATGGCAACTTAAGTCTAACAGACACAGGATTGATAAGCTTTTCCACAGTGAACGGACCCAGGAACCGTGGAGCTAGCTTTTGGGTTTCACCCCTGAGAGGCACGTCCTTGCCGAGAGCCAGACTTATTGCCCAGAACGGTAGTGGGGGGCCAGGGTCCGATGACGGTCTGCGTGGTGTATAGTCTGTCCCTCGTCTGGAGCAAAGTGGAACGGGCAGGTCTTCCACACCCATTAACAGCATCAGAGCTTGGCCTGAAACAGACGGCACAGCAAGATCTAACTCCTAGTCCAGAAACAGTGGGGGCTGGTGACCCAGAGACCACTCGAAAGGAGACAGTCCAGTGGTGGAGCTCACTTGGGAATTATGAGCATACTCAATCCAGGGTAGGTGGGTGCTCCAGAGGATGGGTGGGAGGAAATAACACAACGGAGGGCTGCCTCGAGCTCCTGGTTGGCCCGTTCCGCTTGGCCATTGGTCTGGGGATGGAACCTGGACGAGAGGCTGGCCGAGGCCCCCAAGCTGAACAAAAGGTCTTCCATACCTGTGATGTGAACTGGGGACCTCGTTCTGACACAATGTCTTGTGGGATACCATGTAGCCGGAAGACATGGTGGACCAGGAGGTTGGCGGTCTCCTGGGCAGAGGGTAGCTTAGGCAGGGCCAGGAAGTGAGCAGACTTGAAAAACGCGGTTGAGGATGGTGAGGATGGCGGTGTGTCCATGGGAGGCGGGTAGGCCGGTCACAAAATCCAGGGACAGGGAGTGGGTTGAAGGAGGCCTGAGTGGAGTGAAAGGAGAGACTTGCTCCTGGCACAGGTTGGACAGGCGGTCACATACTCTCACACATCCGCCTGGACGGAGGGCCACCAGAAGTGCTGCTGAAGGAGATGGAGTGTCCGCTGGATGCCTGGATGGCATGCAGATTTGGCAGTGTGAATGAACTGAAGGACAGCGGAACGTGCAGAAGGAGGAACAAAAAGACTCCAGGGGGACCTCCCTCAAGATCCTGATGGTTAACTTGTGCCTCCCTGGCAACACTTTCAATGTCCCACGTCAGAGCCCCAATCACCACCTGGTCAGGGAGAATGTGGTCAGAGGTGGCTTTGCTGTCGAGGGGGGCATATTGCCGAGAGAGAGCATCAGGCTTGGTGTTTTTAGAGCCAGGTCTGTAGGTGAGAGAAAATTAAATTGTCCAAAAAACAAAGACCACCTGCCGTGCCTGGAATTTAACCTTTTATCACTTTGGATGTAAGCAAGGTTCTTGTGATCAGTCCATACAATGAAGGGAATGCACGTACCTTCTAACCAGTGTCTCCCCTTCTCCAATGCTTTCTTCACTGCCAGGAATTCACGGTTATCCTCATCATAATTGTGCTTGGCGGGAGACAGTTGCCAAGAAAAGAAAGCACAAGGGTGAAGTTGCCCATCGCCCTCAGCCCGCTGAGAGAGGACAGCCCCTATCCCAATGTCGGAGGCATCAACCTCCACAATGAACTGACGATCCGGATCAGGCTGGACAAGGACGGTAGTAAAACAATGTTTGAGTGATGCTTAAGGCCTGATTGGCTTCAGGGGACCAGAGAAAAGGGGTTTTAGAGGATGTGAGCTGATGGAGGGAGGCAGCTATGTGACTGAAATTACCTACTGTAGAAGTTGGCAAATCCAAGGAATTGCTAAAGTTGTTTGATGTTGGAGGGAGTGGGCCATTCGGAAACTGCGGTGATTTTAGCAGGGTCAGGCTTGATTTGATTATGATGTAGTGGGATGAAGGTCCCAGGTCCTAATCGAAAAGACGTTCCCGCTAGCTTGGCTAACGGGCGAATTCCCCTTTGGCTGACCTGGTAGAGGAATGGTCTTTAGTGCGAGCTGCCAGCCCCTGGTGTCTTAGGGATGAACATCATAAGCAAGTGCAGGAGCTGTTTGGCCAACATTGTTTGATTTGCCATCTGTGTTTGAGGCCCCGAAGTAGTTGTGTAGGCGCCGCTACATTCATGCCATCAAGCTAGTGTGTCAACTCATCGGTCTGCTTCTGGTAAGGTCAAGATGTGTGGCAGGAGGATGTAGCGAATTCCTGGTGGGGTAATGCAGATTGTCGCGGCAACCTGTTCTGGACATTACTCAGGTACTGCTGCATTTTTTTGAGCCTTTGATATCTTGCCTCCCTGCTGGACTACTTGCCTCACCGGCCTTGGTTCGGGTCGTCGAGGGAACAGCCTACATTCCTATAATGCATGTTGGTTTCACAGAGACACTGCTCTATCCCCATACAGTAGTTGGCAGCCTAACTGAGGTAGACGTTGTGAGTCTTCCTGCTGGTGTCACAGAAGTACCATCTGGCCACAGTTTCATCTCAGTCGGCTTCCATTCTGTTCTTGAGCAGATTGCCTCCCTTCCCTTGGCTTCCTTGTCTGCTGAAGATCAGTGTACCATACAGAACCATACTTTTATGGATCTGTATTCGCTGCTCACGATGGTGATCTTGGTTGTACAAACCTGATCACCCATGACATCCCTTTGTTGGATGATGCTCCTGTTCTTGACGCCAGATTGTGACCGCAGGACCTTTGTGGCCGGGACGGCGGTGGGATCAAACCCAGACAGCTCACACTAAAGACCATTCCTCTACCATGTCAGCCAAAGGGGAATTTCCTGTTAGCCAAGCTAGCGGGAACGTCTTTTCAATCAGGACCTGGGACCTTCATCCCGCTACATATCTCCCCACTATTTTTAACTTTGTCCCAAAGTCACAGGTGCATGTAAGCATGTTCTGTGACTACCGACATCCTGTTCGTGACGCCAGATTGTGACCGCAGGACCTTTGTGGCCGGGACGGCGGTGGGATCAAACCCAGACGGCTCACACTAAAGACCATTCCTCTACCATGTCAGCCAAAGGGGAATTCCCTGTTAGCCAAGCTAGCGGGAACGTCTTTTCAATCAGGACCTGGGACCTTCATCCCGCTACATATCTCCCCACTATTTTTAACTTTGTCCCGAAGTCACAGGTGCATTTAAGCATGTTCTGTGACTACCCACATCCTGTTCGTGACGCCAGATTGTGACCACAGGACCTTTGTGGCTGGGACGGCGGCGGGATCGAGCCCGGACGTCTCGCACCGTCCGGGGTAAAGACCATTCCTCTACCAAGTCATGTCAGCCAAAGGGGAATTCCCCATTGGCTGACCTGGTAGAGGAATGGTCTTTAGTGTGAGCCGTCCATGTGTTATTTGGGGCATGTGATTTCTGATAAGGGTGTTGCCCCTAGCAAGGTCAAAGTGGTAGCTAATTGGCAGCCTCCCACCACAATTACCAAACTGCGGTCATTTCTGGGTTTTGCCAGCTATTACCGCCAGTTTGTGGAAGGTTTTGCCAAGTTGGTGGCACCCTTACACAGGTTGGTGGCTGAGCTGGGAGGCAAAAGGTCCAGAAACAGATCACATACCGTGGTTGAGCACTGGTCTGATGAGTGTCATCAGAGTTTTGAGTCATTGAATACCAAACTCACCACCATGTCTGTGCTGGCTTACACCGACTTTTCCCTTCCCTTTCATCTTGGAGGTTGAGGCAAGCTATGGCGGTTGGGGGCAGTACTCTCACAGCAGCAGAATGGCCAGGTTAGGCCAATCGCTTATGCCAGCAGAAGTCTATGGCCCACTGAGCGCTATATGGAAAATTATAGCTCCATGAAGTTGGAGTTTTTGGCGCTCAAGTGGGCCGTGACTGAAAAATTTCAAAAATATCTGCTTGGTCATAAGTGTGTGGTCTGTACCGACAATAACCCCTTGAGCCACATTTTTCAGCTATGCGAGTTGGGCCACAGAGCAGTGCTGTGTGGCCCAACTCGCACAGTTCGATTCGATATTTCTTATCGAACCGGTAGGTTAACAGGAACGCGAATGCACTGTCCCGTCAGCATCCTCCCGGTCCATTAGACCTGTAAGCTATGCTGCCTGTCACACCTGTTCCTGTAGCATTACAGCAAGTACTGCAGCCTAGTGCAGCTGAAGCAATTCAGGGTGCTGTTGTTGCTCTGCCTCACTATGCTCCCCGGGACCTCTCCCAACTCCAACAGGCTGACCCTGTCATCGAAGAACTCTTGGCTTTTTGGGTTCAGAAGTGGCATCCAACTTATGTGGAGTGCAGACAACTTTCTCATCCTGCCTTGGTTCTGCTCCGTCAGTGGGACCGCTTGGTGGAGAGGAGGGGTATGTTGTATCGGCGGGCATTTCGCCCTGATGGTACCGAGGGGGTGTTGCAGCTGGTGTTGCCTGCAGCATTAAAAGTCGCCTTGGGGCAACTGTTTGTTGTGATTTGGCGCTATACAAGAAAAAAGTTGATTGATTGATTGATTAAAAGAAGATTTACTAACTGAAGTACCACCAGAGACATGGTCATCAAGGTGTTGATAGGACCTTGGAGCTATTGTGTTTACGCTGTTACTGGCCAGGCATGTCCTCTGACATGGCGCAGTGGTGCCAGTCCTGTGATAGGTGCCAGGTTGCCAAAAACACCCAAACAGCTGCTCTCAGCTTTATGGGGCACCTGCTTGCATCTTGGCCAAATGAGATCTTGGCCATGGATTTTACGGGTGCTGGAACCTACTGCTACAGGTCTTGAGAAGTGTCCTCGTCATGACGGATGTTTTTAGTAAATATACACTGGCCATTCCACACATGACCAATGTGCATCCATGGTGGCACAAGTTTTGGTTACAGATTGTTTTGTAAGTTTGGGGTTCCCGCTCATATTCACTCTGATCAGGGTCATAACTTTGAGAACTTACTGATTCAGCAGCTTTGCAGTCTTTATGGCATTAAAAAGTCCCGTACAACACCATACCATCCAGCTGGCAACAGGCAATGTGAATGGTTTAAATCGAACCCCCCACATCCTGCTGCGTACTCTGCCTGTCTCTCGGAAACGTGAGTGGCACTCCTGCCTACCTCAACTTCTTTACTCATATAACACCACCCCCCATCAGTCAACAGGTGAATCTCCATTCTTTTTAATGTTTGGACAAGAGCCTAGGCTCCCAGTTGACTTTTTGTTGGGCCGTGTCCCAAGTCCAGTTGGGGTTGGTGTTTTCTGAATGGATTCAGGAGCACCAAGCCCACCTGCAGATGGCATTTGAGGGTGCCAGAGAAAGGTTGAGGTTGGCAACGGAGCGTCGATGGAACAATTACAAACAGCGTGTCTGGATGTTCCTCTGCAGGAGGGGCAGTTGGTGTTGCTGCGGGACTGTAGTGTAAAGGTCCGTAACAAAATTCAGGATTTTTGGAGTTCTGTTTTGTATCAAGTCCTGAAAGCACCAAAAGACGGGGGCTCAGTGTATACTATTGCCCGCGCAGAAGACCACTCCAAAATTAAAATGGTCCACAGAACCCTGTTGAAGGGGCGTGGTTGGAGGTTGGTACCCCCACAGACCTTGGTCCCCTTTCTCCTGAAGGAGAACTTCTGGAGGAGGAACCCCCAGAAAGTGATTTGTTTGTGGTGACCCATGAAATTTCTCATGGGACCCCAAAGTCGCATGGTGGCAGTGACTCCAAGCACCTCACCTTTGTGGGGTGGTGCAGTTCTTCCAGGGCAGGCGCTAGTTTCTTCTGCCCCTGAGGTGACTGATTTGCCACCGGCCCCATTGGCAAGTCCACAAACTGTTTCTTTGAATGTCAGTGTGGGAGCAGTTAGGCGAACTGCACGGTCAACAGCAGACCAGCACTCCAATAGGTACCACCTACCTAGGCCTGTGGTCAAGCGGTGGATGGAGTGGTGGTGGTTCTGGCCCAGTGGCCAATGCAATGACTGCACTTTTTAGACCTTAGGATTAGTTTAGGCTGAAGTGATGCATCGTCGGGGCAACGATGAAAAAGGCGGGGGTAGAATGTAGCAGGAGGAGTGTTCTCCTTCTCTCCCCTGATAGTCATTTGGTTCACCCAATCCTCGCTAGGGGCGCACTTCAAAAAGAGTAGTGCCTTAGTGGCTGGTTCCCTCCTGGTTCTGTACGGCATTGAGCAGGCACCCTTAGCCGCTCCACTTCCGCCACCTGGTTGTTTGCTTCACTCCTGGTGCAGGTATGTAGCAGTGCTACACTGAATATCAACCTTATTGTTTTTGTGTTCGTTGCTAATGATTTAATTCTCCAGCACGCCATCGTGCAGCGAGCTGCCAGCGTCCTTCCTTGCGCTACCTGGCTACGTGCCTCACTTTCTGCAGTTCAGGTACGTTGCTGTAATCGCACTGCCTGCAAGAAGGCTAAAAGAGACTATAGCTCATTATTATATTTGTAAATTTACAGCAGACAGGAAATCTGTACTATCGTGTCATGGGGAAACGTAATCCGCAGGTTGTTACGGCGGCATCATCAGCTGTGGCGCTCCTCCCTCCCTTCCTGTGACCAAGTGGCTCTCTTACTGGTATGTGGCTCAACATGTTAGCAATGCACATATTATGGCCTTTTAGTAATTGAATAATTTGTCATGTCATGGCAGATTCCTGGGGTGGACAGCAGCTCTGGATTGGCTGCATAAGACTGCTGCTGCTTTGCCTTATCTGGTTTTAGCGTGTGTTTAGTACTGCATCTGACCGTGCTAAGGATAGCATACCTTCCGGTGGCTAACTTAGACACCCGCAATACATCCAGGTCTCTTGGTGCAGTAGCCCTTGTGGGTGTTCGGGCCAGAGTTTGTTTATTAATTTTATTTATTTTTTTTCCTTCTTTTAACTGTTTTGTGTTTTTTTTATTTGGCTTGTATGATTTTTTTTTTTTTATGCCTAGTTGTTTGTGGTTAATTTTAAATTCTTTTTTTTTTTTTTTGAATGAATGAATTATGATTCATTTGAGGGATTGTCTTGATTTCTTTTGTTTTTCAGTTGCTGGGCAACAGTGGTGGTGTAGGGGCCCAGGGTGTTGGATCCCTCTATTTTGGTGTGTTGTGTTTCACCCGCCCCGCAAGATTGGACCTTCACAGTGTGATTGTGATGTGTGTGTCACGTGTGACTGGGGTACTTTTTCTTTAGGGACCATCACTGCTGGTGCTTCCTTCTCACCTGTAAGCCCTTGCTGTTGACTAATCCCTCAATTTTCTGTGGTGGTTGGCTCTCACTGCGGTATTGTATCACTTCCTGTTCCGGAGCACAGCGGTGTTTTTCTGTATCTGTTAGCTGTTTAATCTGCGCAGTTAGATTGATCTAGTTATCTAGATTACGATTTGTTTCCCAGTGTAATCTTTACGTGCCTTAACTAAAGCACTCCTGCTGAATCACCTCTAAATTATTTACACATTATTCACTTTGCGTGTTTTTAGGAATCCGCTAGCTTAGCGTAGCTACTAGCTCTTAGCCGATTTAGCATGGCGGCTTCTCCTGTCTCTCCCGCACTTTTCTGCTCTGGGTGTGAAATGTTTAGTTATTCCTCGGCCTCCTTTAGCAGTAACGGTACTTGTAATAAGTGTAGCTTATTCGTAGCTTTGGAGGCCAGGCTGGGCGAATTGGAGACTCGGCTCCGCACCGTGGAAAATTCTACAGCTAGCCAGGCCCCTGTAGTCGGTGCGGACCAAGGTAGCTTAGACGCCGTTAGTTCCCCCCTGGCAGATCCCGAGCAGCCGGGAAAGCAGGCCGACTGGGTGACTGTGAGGAGGAAGCGTAGCCCTAAACAGAAGCCCCGTGTACACCGCCAACCCGTTCACATCTCTAACCGTTTTTCCCCACTCGACGACACACCCGCCAAGGATCAAACTCTGGTTATTGGCGACTCTGTTTTGCGAAATGTGAAGTTAGCGACACCAGCAACCATAGTCAATTGTCTTCCGGGGGCCAGAGCAGGCGACATTGAAGGAAATTTGAAACTGCTGGCTAAGGCTAAGCGTAAATTTGGTAAGATTGTAATTCACGTCGGCAGTAATGACACCCGGTTACGCCAATCGGAGGTCACTAAAATTAACATTAAATCGGTGTGTAACTTTGCAAAAACAATGTTGGACTCTGTAGTTTTCTCTGGGCCCCTCCCCAATCGGACCGGGAGTGACATGTTTAGCCGCATGTTCTCCTTGAATTGCTGTCTGTCTGAGTGGTGTCCAAAAAATGAGGTGGGCTTCATAGATAATTGGCAAAGCTTCTGGGGAAAACCTGGTCTTGTTAGGAGAGACGGCATCCATCCCACTTTGGATGGAGCAGCTCTCATTTCTAGAAATCTGGCCAATTTTCTTAAATCCTCCAAACCGTGACTATCCAGGGTTGGGACCAGGAAGCAGAGTTGTAGTCTTACACACCTCTCTGCAGCTTCTCTCCCCCTACCATCCCCTTATTACCCCATCCCCGTAGAGACGGTGCCTGCTCCCAGACTACCAATAACCAGCAAAAATCTATTTAAGCATAAAAATTCAAAAAGAAAAAATAATATAGCACCTTCAACTGCACCACAGACTAAAACAGTTAAATGTGGTCTATTAAACATTAGGTCTCTCTCTTCTAAGTCCCTGTTGGTAAATGATATAATAATTGATCACATATTGATTTATTCTGCCTTACAGAAACCTGGTTACAGCAGGATGAATATGTTAGTTTAAATGAGTCAACACCCCTGAGTCACACTAACTGTCAGAATGCTCGTAGCACGGGCCGGGGCGGAGGATTAGCAGCAATCTTCCATTCCAGCTTATTAATTAATCAAAAACCCAGACAGAGCTTTAATTCATTTGAAAGCTTGACTCTTAGTCTTGTCCATCCAAATTGGAAGTCCCAAAAACTGGTTTTATTGTTATTATCTATCGTCCACCTGGTCGTTACTGTGAGTTTCTCTGTGAATTTTCAGACCTTTTGTCTGACTTAGTGCTTAGCTCAGATAAGATAATTATAGTAGGCGATTTAACATCCACACAGATGCTGAGAATGACAGCCTCAACACTGCATTTAATCTATTATTAGACTCTATTGGCTTTGCTCAAAAAGTAAATGAGTCCACCCACCACTTAATCATATCTTAGATCTTGTTCTGACTTATGGTATGGAAATAGAAGACTTAACAGTATTCCCTGAAAACTCCCTTCTGTCTGATCATTTCTTAATAACATTTACATTTACTCTGATGGACTACCCTGCAGTGGGGAATAAGTTTCATTACACTAGAAGTCTTTCAGAAAGCGCTGTAACTAGGTTTATGGATATGATTCCTTCTTTATGTTCTCTAATGCCATATACCAACACAGTGCAGAGTAGCTACCTAAACTCTGTAAGGGAGATAGAGTATCTCGTCAATAGTTTTACATCCTCATTGAAGACAACTTTGGATGCTGTAGCTCCTCTAAAAAAGAGAGCTTTAAATCAGAAGTGCCTGACTCCGTGGTATAACTCACAAACTCGTAGCTTAAAGCAGATAACCCGTAAGTTGGAGAGGAAATGGTGTCTCACTAATTTAGAAGATCTTCACTTAGCCTGGAAAAAGAGTCTGTTGCTCTATAAAAAAAGCCCTCCGTAAAGCTAGGACATCTTTCTACTCATCACTAATTGAAGAAAATAAGAAACAACCCCAGGTTTCTTTTCAGCACTGTAGCCAGGCTGACAAGAGTCAGAGCTCTATTGAGCTCAGTATTCCATTAACTTTAACTAGTAATGACTTCATGACTTTCTTGCTAACAAATTTTAACTATTAGAGAAAAAATTACTCATAACCATCCCAAAGACGTATCGTTATCTTTGGCTGCTTTCAGTGATGCCGGTATTTGGTTAGACTCTTTCTCTCAGATTGTTCTGTCTGAGTTATTTCATTAGTTACTTCATCCAAACCATCAACATGTTTATTAGACCCCATTCCTACCAGGCTGCTCAAGGAAGCCCTACCATTATTTAATGCTTCGATCTTAAATATGATCAATCTATCTTTGTTAGTTGGCTATGTACCACAGGCTTTTAAGGTGGCAGTAATTAAACCATTACTTAAAAAGCCATCACTTGACCCAGCTATCTTAGCTAACTATAGGCCAATCTCCAACGTTCCTTTTCTCTCAAAAATTCTTGAAAGGGTAGTTGTAAAACAGCTAACTGATCATCTGCAGAGGAAATGGTCTATTTGAAGAGTTTCAGTCAGGTTTTAGAATTCATCATAGTACAGAAACAGCATTAGTGAAGGTTACAAATGATCTTCTTATGGCCTCGGACAGTGGACTCATCTCTGTGCTTGTTCTGTTAGACCTCAGTGCTGCTTTTGATACTGTTGACCATAAAATTTTATTACAGAGATTAGAGCATGCCATAGGTATTAAAGGCACTGCGCTGCGGTGGTTTGAATCATATTTGTCTAATAGATTACAATTTGTTCATGTAAATGGGGAATCTTCTTCACAGACTAAAGTTAATTATGGAGTTCCACAAAGTTCTGTGCTAGGACCAATTTTATTCACTTTATACATGCTTCCCTTAGGCAGTATTATTAGACGGTATTGCTTAAATTTTCATTGTTACGCAGATGATACCCAGCTTTATCTATCCATGAAGCCAGAGGACACACACCAATTAGATAAACTGCAGGATTGTCTTACAGACATAAAGACATGGATGACCTCTAATTTCCTGCTTTTAAACTCAGATAAAACTGAAGTTATTGTACTTGGCCCCACAAATCTTAGAAACATGGTGTCTAACCAGATCCTTACTCTGGATGGCATTACCCTGACCTCTAGTAATACTGTGAGAATCTTTTGAGAAATTTTGATCAGGATATGTCATTCAAAGCGCATATTAAACAAATATGTAGGACTGCTTTTTTGCATTTACACAATATCTCTAAAATCAGAAAGGTCTTGTCTCAGAGTGATGCTGAAAAACCTCTAGGCTGGACTATTGTAATTCATTATTATCAGGTTGTCCTAAAAGTTCCCTAAAAAGCCTTCAGTTAATTCAAAATGCTGCAGCTAGAGTACTGACGGGGACTCGAAGGAGAGAGCATATCTCACCCATATTGGCCTCTCTTCATTGGCTTCCTGTTAATTCTAGAATAGAATTTAAAATTCTTCTTCTTACTTATAAGGTTTTGAATAATCAGGTCCCATCTTATCTTAGGGACCTCGTAGTACCATATCACCCCAATAGAGCACTTCGCTCTCAGACTGCAGGCTTACTTGTAGTTCCTAGGGTTTGTAAGAGTAGAATGGGAGGCAGAGCCTTCAGCTTTCAGGCTCCTCTCCTGTGGAACCAGCTCCCAATTCAGATCAGGGAGACAGACACCCTCTCTACTTTTAAGATTAGGCTCTATAGACGTAGACTGCTGGGGGGTTCCCATGATGCACTGTTTCTTTCTCTTTTTGCTCTGTATGCACCACTCTGCATTTAATCATTAGTGATCGATCTCTGCTCCCCTCCACAGCATGTCTTTTTCCTGGTTCTCTCCCTCAGCCCCAACCAGTCCCAGCAGAAGACTGCCCCTCCCTGAGCCTGGTTCTGCTGGAGGTTTCTTCCTGTTAAAAGGGAGTTTTTCCTTCCCACTGTAGCCAAGTGCTTGCTCACAGGGGGTCGTTTTGACCGTTGGGGTTTTACATAATTATTGTATGGCCTTGCCTTACAATATAAAGCGCCTTGGGGCAACTGTTTGTTGTGATTTGGCGCTATATAAAAAAAAAATTGAATTGAATTGAATTAATTATTTTTAACCACAAAACAATCTGTAAACATTCGGAAATAAAATTGTGAATAATTGCAACTTGGAACTGCGCCTCTGCCTGTCCTTTTTACCCTAGTTTGAGAATCTTTTTTTGTTGGTTACCTGTAGGTCGGCCACAATCTGGCGTCATGAACAGGATGTGGGTAGTCACAGAACATGCTTAAATGCACCTGTGACTTCGGGACAAAGTCAAAAATGGTGGGAAGATATGTAGCGGGATGAAGGTCCCGGGTCCTGATTGAAAAGACGTTCCGGCTAACGGGGGAATTCCCCTTTGGCTGACCTGGTAGAGGAATGGTCTTTAGAGCGAGCTGTCTGGGTTCGATCCCACCGCCGTCCCGGCCACAAAGGTCCTGCGGTCACATGATCAAAAACAAAACCTAGGAAGGAAACAGAGGACTGGTGTTATGTGTCGGACGCAGCTCGGAGAACCGACCAGCGTTTGAAGGACCCAGTATGAAATAAGCAGAGCACGGTACAAAGGCTAACTGAATTTAATACATAACAGTGATAATACAAAAAGGTGCGGTCTGGCGTGGTGCGCTCCCAGCAGCGCTAACGGTCCGGAGCCAGAAGCTGTTTCGGACCCAAGGACCCCGCCGACACCCCCCAGGTGGCCGCAACAACCGAGTCTGTGAAAGAAGGAACCATTATGTGAGTCCACACTCTACACACAGAACACTTAAAGGTGTACAAACAGCAAACACTTCCTGGCTTGATTGCTGATCAGCTTCCAACCTGCAGGCATGGAACATCCAGTTCACAAAACTCCACCGCAGTGGAAGCTGATACATGACTAACAAACAGCTCAATACAATAAGGTGTGAGGGACACCACATTTACTGACTGTATAACTGTTAGTCACAAAATCTAACGTACCTCAGGAAGTGTGCTGACGAGCGTGAGACCTCACCCCCTCCTCTTCACAGACTGTGCATCAAACCTGGACGTTTCTCAGCATCCGCTGCTGATGAGATGGCTCCCGAGACGACGATCTCACCCGTCTGGTCACAAGGTCGAGTCTCTGGCAAATACACACTGTGCACTCCAGTCTTAAATGCCAACATGCTCCAATCCATCCAGATGCACCTCAGCTGTGAGTCCTGACGAGTCGCAGGTGATCAGGGTGAGGTCCTGACAGCCCCAGCAACACAGCCACTCAGTCCCAAATGCACGCCACCTGGGAGGAAAACAAAAAGACAAACAAACCGGCAGCCAGGCCCCCCCAGCCATATAACAGTACCCCACCCTCACGGGAAGCCTCCCGGCGACCACACACACCTGGCCCAGGAGAAACACCCCCCCTCCAGGGACCATGGCTGGAAACCGCGTCTGCGTTCGTCCTCCAACAGACTGGTTGAACTGGCTGCATCTTTGCCCTTGTTTGACAGTCTCAGCACAGGTGTGGCCAGGAGTTCCTACACCTGTGCGGTCAGCCTTTAACCAAACATGTGTGATTAGTCAGAAAACAAAACAACCAAAACATCCCCCCCGCCCCAGGGGACCGTCCCATCAAACCCCAGGGAGGGGAGAAAGGAAAACAACCCAACCCAAGCCCACAAACAAAACACTAAAAACCCCCCCCCCCCCCCCCCCCGCCCCAGAGGCCGTTCCATCAAACCCCAGGGAAGGGGAGAAAAGAAAAACAATCCAAATTTAAGCTCACAAACAAATGCCAAAATACCCCCCCCTCCTCCCCCCCAAACGACACGTAGGGACCAACACCCCCCAGAGGGCCACCCGCCAGCTCCAGGAGTATAACCACGGCCGAGGTCCCTCTGGGATCCAACGTCACCCACGGGGACCACCAGCGCCCCCCAGAGGACCACTCGTCAACCCCAGGAGACGCCTCCCCGCATGACTAATGGACCCAGCCCCGGCCGTCTACGGCTAGATGGACCCAACGCCCGTTCCCCCCCAGAGGACACCACAGTCAAACCCTGAGGGCGGAAACTGGGGGAGGGAAAACAAAAAAAACCCCAAACCCCCTCCCCTCCCCTCCCGGGTGCAGAGGCTACCTGGGAAACGCCCAGCACAACCTAACTGCACCCCTCCAGCAATGCCGACACTACGGCACACCCGGCTGGAGTCAGAGGAGAAGAGAGGGCATAACAAAAAACAAAGAGAAAAAACAACCAAAGACCACCCCAATCACCCCCCAGGGGACCGTACCATCCAACCCTGGGATGTGAACAAAAAGAAACAAAGGAAAAAAAAAACAGACCAACACACAGTTGTTTGGGTCCCTGTTCTCTTTGTGTTTTTTTGTTTTTTGCAAAGGCTACAGGGTCACACCCCCAGACAAATAGTGGACAACAAAAAAGAAAAGCCACACACAAACCAACTCAAAAAACACCCACACAAAATGAACTAACACAAAACAAATCAGTGAGTTATACCGTCAGCTCAACCAATGGAACACACCTGTTCCTACTCAAGAGCTTGACGGTAACGTGATTCAGTCACCACAAGGGGGAACCAGAGTGCTAAAAATGAAAAAACCCCTTGGGCGACAGAAAAAAAACAAACGAGCTGCTTTTGTGTGCGCAGCTGAGTGCAACACACACCAAATGTGCTCAACTAAATAACGCCGGAGCTGATACAACAGACGCAGTAGTTACTTCTCCGGGGAAACGGGGCTATGACTGTAACACAGGAAGCCCAGCGACCCGTGCTAACAGAACCCTAACCATAGTTGGCATTGTATCCGAGGGCTCTCTTCAAGATGGTGATCATTCCCTTAATTGCAGACAACTGCACCTCGTGTGCGCTTGGGTGGCCAGGGATTGCCTCAAGGGATTTGTTCAGGCTCTTCTTCATCAGGCCTGTTGCCCCCACCACAACTGGGTTGATATCAATGGTCTTTCAATGACCACGTTGTTTGTAGACCATTTTTAAGGTCTTGGTATTTGTGATCTTTCCACTGTCAGCTCGGTTCAGGCCATAGTCATTGGGACTGTCACATCGATGATTTGGCTGTTTTCTCTTGCTTGTTCCAGATGATAATATCAGGTTTTCTTGCACCTCCTTCGATATGTCTTCCTGCTGGGATCTCTTGTTGTAGAAGACAGTTACTTTTACGTTGGATGAGACTGTGCTGGCTCATGCTCCCAGATATTGTCGTTGACTTCCATCTCCTGTTCCTTGCATACTTTCCAGTGGGGATATTGACAGATCTTGTGTCTGGATGTGTAATGTCTGTCTGCCATAAGGATCTGGCATGCTGATGTTAGATGGTTTACACTCTCAACAGCTGTATGACAGAATTGTCATTTTGTGAGATCCCTGCCATTTTTTGAAGCCATTTGTTCGAAGTCCCTGATCTTGTGCTCCAGTTAGAATTCTTTCTCCATCAAAACCAAGTTCTCCTGTTCAGCCACTCCATTGATGCAACTTTGTCAGTGTATTCCTTTTCGAGTTCTTCTTGGAATCGTCTGGCCCTTTTGTGCTGTTTCCATCTGTTCACTCAATGTTTCATTCTCTTTTGCTGTATTGTTCTCTGTTCTGTCTTGTGAATTTTGTGCAGGTTCAGATTGTTGCTTTCCCTCCTTGTAAGAGTTCTCCGCCAAAGGTTTTTGCCAGTGTGATGACTGAGGTCTGTTCAGATAAGGACTTCTCGTGATGTTGTGCAATCTTTTTCATTACTTCTTCTTCAGAGTTCTACGTACTGTCCAGTATGTATTATCGATGCTCTGTAGGCCTGGTTGATTTTAGTGAGACCCAGACCACCTTCTCTGCGAGGGAGATACAGTCTGTCCATGCACTGTTTGTTGTACCGTGACTTTGTGGAGGATGAGTACCTTCCTGGTTTTTTGTCTCCAACTTATAAGCTCAAACTGTGGCCGGTCTACGATGCCAACCCATAGATCACCACTGGTATTGCAAACTGGTTTATGGCTGTGATCTTGTTCTTTAGTCTCAACTCTGTTTTGTAGATCTTTTTTAAGCGGTTTAGGTATTATTGTGTTGTTTTCGTTCTCATTTCTTGTGCTCAACTGTAAGCATATTGTTCAATCCCAAGTATTTGTATGTGGAGTCTACAGCCAAGTCTTCAGTGTAGCTCCCTTCATCCAACTGTATATTTCTGTTTTTTCTTTTTACCTTTTTGATTGTGCATTTTGAGCATTTGTCCAGTCCAAATTCTATACCAATGTCTTTGGAGAACTTGTGGACTGTTTCCATGAGCTGACTGAGTCCCTTTTTTGTGCTGGTGTAGATTTTCAAATCATCCATGAACAGCAGATGGTTCACAAGTTTTTGGTTTCCTTCCTCTGCTCTCACTTAAGTCATACCCGATGTCATGCTCCTTCAGGATCTTGCTGAGCGGGTCTATGGTTAAGCACAATAAAAGTGGCGAGAGGCTGTCCTCCATGTATATCCCTCTCTGAACTCGTATGTCTGGGATTGTTATGATTGTTGTCTGGGTGATTGAGGGTGATGGTGGTGTTTCCACTTGTTCATTTGTGCTCTGAGGAAAGATCTATTTCCTCATTGACATTGACAAGTTCTAAGCACCTCATGATCAGGAGTGTGACACATTGTCAAATGCCTTTTGTAATCAATCCAAGCCATGCTGAGGTTTCTCTTTTTTTTTTTTTTTTTTTTTTTGCAGTCTTCCAGAATAGCTTTGTGTATCAGTAACTGGTCTTTAGCTACTAATCTTTTTCTTGAACAACCTTTCTGTTCAATTTCCAGGTAGCCACCAGTGTGAAGATGTTCATAAATGGCATCAGCTATGATTCCTGTCAGCCATTTGGATGTTGTTGTTAGGCAGCAGATGGGTCTGTACTTGTTGGGAAGCTGTGTTTCCTTGGTCTTTGGAAGTAGGCTTGTGTTCCCAGTCGTTAGCCAGTCTGGTGTGTCCTCTTCTTCATTCAATATTTTTGTGAAAGCCACGGCATAGTGGTGGTGTAATGCTGTCAGTCTTTTCAACCAAAAATTTGGGATTTTGTCGATGCCAGGTGCCTTGAAGTTACTGTATTCAGTCATTTTCTTTCTGATCTCCTCTTCAGTGATTACAATTGCTGGCATTTGCTGTTTGTCTTTGTTTTTCTGTTTTATTATTTCAATCCACTCTGCCTCCTGGTGTTTTGGGTGTTCAAAGAGTGGTCGCCAGAATTTTTCAAGTTCTAATTTAGTCCGTTTTGGATGCTCTTTCATGTCCATTTTTCTTGTTTCCTCAATCTTATTTGCCAATTCCTCTTCTAATTCCACTGTTTTAGGTCTGGGTGCACCTGTATATTGTTTTGTGGTGGATGAGCTAGTGAATAGCTTGTTTTGTGTGTGTGTGGGGGGGGGGGGGGGGGGGGGGGGGGGGGGGCAAGTGAATGACTCATTTTTCGGAGAGCAGTGAATGACTCTTTTTTGGGGGGGAGCAGTGCCTGATTCCTTTTTTTGTTGGGGCTGTGTTTGACTCCAACTTCTTCTTTGGTGTGAGAGGCTGGCTTGGTCTGTATTTTTTTGTTGGATGCATGTTTTCTGAGGACAGTCATTTCTAGGTGGTGCAAAGGGTTGTGTCGGAGGGCAGATGCCGTCCCTGACCATTTGTCCAACCTCGTGTTGCATCACTTGTATTTCTGTATCTGAGAAGTGTTTTTGTACTGTAGCGGGATGAAAGTCCCAGGTCCCAATTGAAAAGACGTTCCCGCTAGCTTGGCTAATGGGGAGTTCCCTTTGGCTGACCTGGTAGAGGAACGGTCTTTGTGTGAGCCGCGTGGGTTCGATCCCCACAGTCGTCCCGGCCACGAAGGTCCTGCTGCTTCAATCTGGCATGACGAACAGGATGTGGGTCACAGAGTATGCTAACATGCACCTGTGACTTTGGGACGAAGTCAGAAATGGTGGGGAGATGTGTAGCGGGATGAAAGTCCGGGTCCCAATTGAAAAGACGTTCCCGCTAGCTTGGCTAACGGGGAGTTCCCCTTTGCTGACCTGGTAGAGGAATGGTCTTTTGGTGCGAGCCGCGTGGGTTCGATCCCCACCGTCGTCCCGGCCACGAAGGTCCTGCTGCTTCAATCTGGCATCATGAACCAGATGTGGGTCACAGAGTATGCTAACATGCACCTGTGACTTCGGGACGAAGTCAAAAATGGTGGGGAGATGTGTAGCGGGATGAAAGTCCTGGGTCCCAATTGAAAAGACATTCCCGCTAGCTGTATGATAAAGTTGTGTCTCTGGGTGGTGAGTCTGTCATGACTTGCCCCTGCTGAGTCCTCGACAGTTATGTTTTCTGTCTTCATTGAGTTCTTTTGTCTGCTTTTTTGATCATCTGTTTATTTTGCTTTTGTCACAGATGCTTGCTTTCTGTTCTGTGGGCCACCGAAGAGGAGGTACTGCTGGCCCACCACCAGATGGTGCCCTGCCATGCTGGCACCTTTGGGCCTCTGGAGGGCGCACTGGCCTTTTTTCTGGTACTCCTGGAGACGCACCTGGAGGCTGCCATCAGCTGTGGTCCATCATCATCATCACATCATCGTGGGTCCTGGCTCTTCTCTGGATAGGCGTCTCCTACCCTCGGGCCTGCCCACGTCACTTCGTGTTTAATTGGACTTCTGCATAATTTGGTTTGTGGTGCACTTTGCATAATAATTGTTATTTATTGGTTATCCTATTGACCCTTCATTTACGCCCCCCTAACGTGGGTCCATTTCATTCAGGATAACTCGGCCATGTCATGGACTCCGAGGGGTGTTTACCACCTAGTGACTGATCAATGGAAGTGCAAGGTGCGCAGGATCCACTGGGAGGACCGCTGGGTGAGCTGCGGCACATTCTGTCTAACCTCACTGCTCGGTTGGATTTATTAACCAAGCAGGACGCTCACCTCAGCCGTAGGATGGAGGCTTTCACCGCGCAGGTAGACACATGCACGTCAGGCGCGGCTGTAGCCGCTCCCCCTCCAGTGGATCTGCCGCCAAAGAGAGTTTATCCAGTGGTCGTTCAGAGGCCCTCCCCTTCATCGCCCGAAGCTTACATAAGTCCCCCAGAACCGTACAGTGGTTGTGTTGAAACATGCGCGGACTTTTTGATGCAGTGTGTGCTTGTTTTTTCACAACGGCCCGCTATGTACGCGTCGGCGCACAGCCGGGTGGCTTATGTAATTAACTTACTTCGGGGCAGAGCACGCGCCTGGGCTACGGTGCTCTGGGAACGAGATTCACGGATCCTCTCTACTTACACTGAGTTTATAAGGGAGTTTCGACAGGTGTTCGATCATCCCAATAGAGGCGAGTCCGCTTCAAATATGCTGCTGTCGATGAGACGGGGCGACGGAGTGCTGCTGATTACGCAATCGACTTCCATGTTGCGTTAGCGAGGGCCGGTTGGGATTCAGTATCACTCCGCGCCGCCTTTGTAAATGGGCTGTCTCCAGCCCTAAAGGAGCATCTGGTGGCTAAGGATCAGCCACGGGATTTAGACGGGCTTATTGATCTAGTTATTCATCTAGACAATCGATTAGAGGAATACAAGCAGGGAGCGAGATGAAGGGCGTGGCCGGGTGTGTTCCGTCCCTCTCCCTTCCAGGTCTGAAGTAGCACCGTCCTGTCCTCGCTCCAAAGCCAGGGCTTTCCGCATGGCACCAGCTCCCCTGCTAACGAAGCTATGGACATGAGCAGGGCGAAAGTGAAAGTTAAACAAAGGAGGCTGGCACGTGGAGAGTGTGTTTACTGCGGCTCGAATGAGCATGCGCAAAATAAGGGGCCCCAGGCGGTTAAACGCCAACGCTCAACCTTAGAGACTGGGCTGAGTGAGCCATACAAACCACACGGGTGTCCCACGCAAATGCGCACGACTCCCAGTCACAATCCTCTGTGGGGATTTAACCCTTACCGCTCCAGCACTGATCGACACCGGATCGGAAGGGAACCTACTGGACAGTAGGTGGGCTAAGGCTGTAGGGCTCCCTCTGGTGGCCGTTCCTTCACCATTAAAGGTGCAGGCACTAGATGGCACCCTACTGCCAGAAATCACACACCAGACACAGCCTTAACCTTGGTTGTCTCTGGGAATCACAGGGAGGAGATTGTGTTCTTTGTGACACCTTCAACCTCCAGGATAATTTGGGCTTTCCATGGATGGTAAAGCACAATCCCCGGATTGATTGGCCATCTGGGGTTGTGGCTCAATGGAGCGAAACCTACCACCGGGAGTGTTGAGATCTTGGTGCCACCTGGTGATGAAGTTAAAGAGGAGGTCAAGTCCCCCCAATCTCACGGAGGTGCCGGCTGAGTATCATGACCTTGCTGACGTCTTTAGCAAGGATCTGGCACTCACCCTGCCCCCGCATCGACCGTATGATTGTGCCATTGATTGGTTCCAGGTGCTGAGTACCCGTCCAGCAGACTGTACAATCTTTCACGTCCTGAACGCGAATCAATGGAGACCTACATCCGGGACTCTTTAGCTGCCGGGCTAATCTGGAATTCTCATCCCCGTTAGGTACAGGTTTCTTTTTTTGTGGCAAGAAGGATGGCGGTCTCCGTCCATGCATTGATTATAGGGGCTGAACGAGATACGGTTTGCAACTGATACCCATTACCTCTATTGGATTCAGTGTTCACGCCCCTGCATGGAGCCAAAATTTTCACCAAACTGGATCTTAGGAATGCCTGTCACCTCGTTCTGATCAGGAAGGGAGATGAGTGGAAGACGGCATTTAACACCCCCTTAGGTCACTTTGAGTACCTGGTCATGCCGTTCGGCCTCACCAACGCCCCTGCCACATTCCAAGCCTTGGTAAACGATGTTCTGTGGGAATTCCTGCACCGATTTGTCTTTGTTTACCTAGACGACATCCTCATCTTCTCTCAGGACTCTGAGACCCATGTCAGGCGTGTTCGTCAGGTCCTTCAGCAGTTATTGGAGAACCGGCTGTTTGTGAAGGCAGAGAAGTGCGAGTTCCATCGCATCTCTCTGTCCTTCTTGGGGTTCATAATCTCCTCCAACTCCGTCGCACCAGATCCGGCTAAGGTAGCTGCAGTGAGAGATTGGCCCCAACCGACAAATCGTAGGAAGCTTCAACAGTTCCTAGGGTTCACTAATTTCTACAGGAGGTTCATTAAGGCTATAGTCAGGTAGCAAGCCCCCTTACAACCCTGACCTCCACCAAAGTCCCCTTCACCTGGTTGTATCGGTGCAAAGCCGCATTTAGGGAGTTGAAACACCGGTTTTCGACTGCACCAGTTCTGGTGCAGCCTGATCCTAGCCGCCAGTTTATAGTTGAAGTGGATGCCTCTGACTCAGGGATAGGAGCCGTGTTGTCCCAGAGCAGGGAGTCCGATGGTGTTCTCCACCCTTGTGCTTACTTCTTCCGCAGGTTGACCCCCGCTGAATGGAACTATGACGTTGGCAATTGGGAACTCCTGGCAGTGAAAGAGGCCCTTGAGGAGTGGAGACATCTGTTGGAGGGAGCTGTGGTCCCATTCGTGGTTCTCACTGACCACCGGAACCTGGAGTACATACAGACCGCCAAGCGGCTGAACCGCAGGCAGGCCCGGTGGTCATTGTTTTTTGGTCGCTCCAACTTTTCAATCACCTATCGCCCCGGGACTAAGAACGTCCAGTCTGACGCCTTGTCCCGGGTGCATGAAGAGGACTCAAGGAACAGGCTGTCGGATCCACTGGACGCCATCTTACCAGAGTCCACTATTCTCGGTACACTCACGTGGGATGTGGAGGGAGTAGTCAGGGAGGCCCTGACCCAACAACCGGATCCAGGAGGAGGACCCACCAACAGGCTGTACGTGCCACCAGACGCTACGACTGCCGTGTTGGACTTCTGTCACGGTTCCAAGCTCTCCTGTCATCCAGGGGTGCGAAGGACTGTGGCAGTGGTCCGGCAGCGGTTCTGGTGGCCGTCAGTCGAAGCGGACACTCAGGATTACATCCGGGCCTGCACCACCTGCGCCAGGGGCAAGGCAGCACATCAGGCGGAGAAGGGGCTTCTCCAGCCTTTGCCCATACCTCATCGCCCCTGGTCCCACATAGGCCTGGATTTTGTCACAGGCCTCCCTGCGTCCCAGGGGAAGACTGTCGTTTTGACAATAGTTGACCGGTTTTCTAAGGCGGCCCACTTTATGGCCCTCCTGAAGCTCCAGACGGCCCAGGAGACAGCAGACCTCATGGTCTACCACGTTGTGCGTCTGCATGGTATCCCCACGGACATCATCTCAGACCGTGGTCCTCAGTTCTCCTCGAAGTTCTGGAAGAGCTTTTGCAAGGAGCTGGGAGCCACGGTGAGCCTGTCATCCGGATACCACCCTCAGACTAACGGTCAAGCAGAGCGGGCTAACCAGGATCTGGAACAAGCCCTCCGATGTGTCACATCTGCGCACCTGACGGCCTGGAGCCAACACCTGGCCTGGATCGAGTACGCACATAATAGCCAAGTTTCATCCGCAACTGGCCTCTCCCCGTTTGAGGTCTGCCTTGGGTATCAACCACCGCTATTTCCGGCAGTCGAGGGAGAGGTCGAGGTGCCCTCGGTCCAGGCCCACCTCAGGAGATGCCGTCGTGTGTGGAAGAAAGCCCGCTCTGCTCTCCTGAAAGCCCAGACGTGGGCTAAGGACCATGCGGATCGCCAACAAGCCCCGGCCCCTACTTACCAGCCAGGGCAGGAGGTTTGGTTATCCACCAAAAACATCCCTCTACACACGGACTCCCCGAAACTGACTGACCGTTTCATTGGACCCTACAGGATCATCAAGGTGATCAGCCCAGACACAGTGAAGCTCCAACTCCCTGCTTCACTGCGGATTCACCCGGTTTTCCATGTCTCACGCATCAAGCCATACCACACCTGAGCCCTCTGCTCCCCTGGACCGGCGCCGCCTCCTGCCCGGATCATCGATAGAGAACCAGCCTGGACGGGGAAGAAACTCCTCGATGTTCGATGGAGGGGTCGGGGTTACCAATATCTGGTAGACTGGGAGGGATATGGCCCAGAGGAACGCTCCTGGGTGAAGTGGAGCTACATTCTGGACCCCACCCTCCTAGCGGACTTCTACCAGGAGCACCCAAACAAGTCGGGGCGGGCGCCAGGAGGCACCCATTGAGGGGGGGGGGTCCTGTTGTGTGGGCCGCCGAAGAGGAGGTACTGCTGGCCCACCACCAGATGGCACCCTGCCATGCTGGCACCTTTGGGCCTCTGGAGGGCGTACTGGCCTTTTTTCTGGTACTCCTGGAGGCGCACCTGGAGGCTGCCATCAGCTGTGGTCCATCATCATCATCACACATACCATAAAAGCCTAGGAAGGACACCACAACTCTGCCGAGTTATCAGTTTACCCGACCGGTAAACTCTCTCAGCCGTTTTGTGCCGTTCGCACATTTATTGCTACTGAAGTCTTTGCAGTCATGACCTTTGTATACTTGCAGCTTGGAGCTGGGTTAGTGGAAGTTTGGAGGAGCTGGCATTTCCACTCCTCACTTTCCTAATTTCTATGTATTACTACTGGTACTGCACATTCTCAGTTTTCCTGCTCTCTGGAGTGTTGGATTTTTCCTTAAGGAGAAAACTGTGTTTTTGCTGACTGTTTGCTGGGTGTACACACACCCACACTTAACCTGTTTTTGCTACTGCCAGCAGTACCGGTCCGACAGCCTCGAGCGGTGGCCACCTGGGGTACCAGGACTTGGCGGTTCTGGGGTATTGCAGACCTCCGGCTGGCGGTGGAACATCGTGGGTCCCGGCTCTTCACTGGATAGGCATCTCCTACCCTCGGGCTTGCCCACGTGTCACTTCGTGTTTAATTGGACTCTGCATAATTTGGTTTTGTGTTGCACTTTGCATAATAAATTGTTATTTATTGGTTATCCTGTTGACCGTTCATTTACGACCCCCTAATGTGGGTCCGTTTCATTCACTTTCCTAACACTTTCTGTTCTTCACACTTCAGCCACATCTTGAGCTCCATTCTGGTTTAGTCTAGCCTTTGATCCACTGTCTTTGATTTTTGTTCATCACTGCTTTTGCCACAGTTTGTTGTTTTTTGTTCTTCACACTACAGTCACATGTTGAGTTCCATTCTTGTTTAATTTGTTTGATCCACGGTCCTTGATTTTGATCATTATTGCTTTTTTTTGTCACAGGTTTTATTTGTCACGTTGTTCATTGCAGCCGTTGGTTATACGTGTATTTTGTATTTTACACTCTCGTCACATACCAGTTTCCATTCTAGTTTCAGCTTTTGATCTTCTTGTTGCTTTCTTTTCTAGTTATTGTCCAGTATTAATCTGTTCTTGTGGATATTCCATGCAGACTTTGGTTCAAGTTGTTTTTCTCTGTCTTGTTAGTTTAGTATTGTTAGATTATTGTTTGTAGTAATGTTCATGCTGTCACTGCACTCCCCTGCCTGTCTCTTCTCCCTTTGTTCTCATGTGTTCACGCCCAGTCTCATTTGTTTCACAATCACGCCCTTTGATCCCTGCACTCTCTTGACTTTCACCAGTAAATCCTCATCATATATGCATATAATGTCTACAGTTGACCGATTTCTATTTTTGGGCTCCTCCAAGAAGCAATGTTCTGATTGGCTGATGTGTCTGAGCCAATCACCGTTCTGAGAAATAGGATTGAAGTTTTGGTGGGAGAGTGTGTCAGCGTTTTTGTGATAGCTAGCGGGTGGGCTGTGAGTGATCGAATATGGCAGTGGAAGGTGGTTCTGGATCTGATTCGGTTGGACAGATGGAAGAAGGAGATCTGAAAGATGATGATGTCTGGCAGACGCAAAGAGTCCGACGCAAACGGAAAAAACCCAAGACGGCATGTATAACGTCGCAGTCTGATGACACAACCAATGACAGCAGTAGCGAGAGGCAGATTGCACCAGAACTGAAAGCTGTGTTAAAGATGGAAAAAGGAGTCTCCTCTTTCAATCGATGGAACCCTGTGAACCTGACAAAGATGATTCTGGAGCTTGTTGGTGATGTCAAGTTTACAAAAGTGCTGTGGGATGGGTCGCTACTTCTCACATGTAAAAACCTAGTTCAGCTGAAGAATGTGATTGGTCTGACTGCGTTTGGAGGAGAAAAAGTGCATGGAAAAATAATAGAAGGGGGAAAAGGAGTGCGTGGTGTCATTACAGGCATTCCTACTGATATGTCGATTGAAGAAATTACAGGAAATATTGAGAGAGGGAAAGTGCTGGAAACCAAAAGGATTGAAAACTACTCGAAATGGTGAAAGCTGTGACAGTCTGTCGGTCATGTTGAGGTTTGAGCAGGAATTCCTCCCTCTAAAGGTTTATATTGGATTCATGAGTTATGATGTTAAACTGTATACCCCCCCCCCCCCCCCCCCCCATTGTCATTGAAATGACAATGACAATAAATCTCATCCATCCATCCAGCTGAAGTGCTGTTACTGTGGAGGGGAGCACAGCTCAGCGTATCGGGGCTCTGTAGCCAGCAAAAGAGCAGTGGAAGTGCAAAAACTTAAAGCCACAATGGGGGTGCCATATGTGGAAGCAGCCAAGGAAGTCCTCCCCTCACTGCAGTCAAACGAAGTCAAAAGACGGCCACTTTCCAACCGAAGACCCAAGTTGGCAGCAGTTTTTAGGGGAGATGTGATAAAGTAAAGGATGACTCCTTAGTCATCAGAGAAAGAGATTTTGTAGTGTTTTTGGTTGATGTGATAAATTGTTGTGCCCAAACAGAGAGAGAGAGAGAAAAAAAAAAAAAACAATGAACATTTTGAAAGCAGCAGAAAAACATCTTCAAGTTCAGGGCCTAACTTTGAAAAAAATCACAGCTCAGCTAGAAAAGAGTAATAAATCCTCACAATCATGTTCGGTGCCCTCATCTTTATGTTAAGTCTTGCATTGGAATGCAAGTAGTCTGATAAGTAATGGCCAAGAATTTAAGAAGTTTGTTGCAGATTTAGAGGTTAAGCCGCATGTTATTTGTGTCCAGGAGTCTTGGCTAAAGTCTCGATTGGATTTTGTGATCCAGGGATATATAGGTATTAGATGTGATCGAAAGGAAGGACAAGGGGGTGGCGTAGTAACCTTCATTAAAAATGGCATGAGATATACGGTTATGGACTTAGGGCAGGATCATGAGGTGATAGTAATTAAAATTTGGATTGAGAATATACAAATGAATTGGTACTGATTCATTTCTATAACCCGTGTTATAGGTTAACTTTAATTGATCTGGATAGTGTGCGTGGGCTTGAATGGGGTAACGTTTTATGGTGTGGAGATTTTAATGCTCATAGTGTTTTGTGGGGGAGTCAGGATACAGATGTGACTGGGTCTACTATTGAGAACTATATGGAGGAAAATGATTTGGTTTGCCTTAATGATGGCAGAGGCACCAGATACAACATTACCAATAACACAGTGTGTTGTATTGATCTTAACCTAGCATCTTGTGAAGTGGCAGGTATCGCTACTTGTTGTGGAAGGAAGGGCTGCTCATTAAACTGGATAAACTTGGAATAAAAGGCAAATTATATAATTGGGTTCTAGATTTACCATAGAGGTCCGAATTGAATCTGACTTATCAAATCCTTATAATGTGGAAAATGGAACGCCACAGGGAAGTGTGTGGAGCTCTGTGTTGTTTAGTATTATTATTAATGATATATTTGATGAGGTGGAGGGGAATGTGGGAAGGTCCCTCTCTGCCGATGATAGAGTTCTATTGGTTAGGGGTCATAATTTGAAGTTTTTACAAACAAAAATGCAGAGAGCCATTAATAAAGTGCAGGAGTGGTGTAATAAATGGGCCTTTAGACTGTCAGTCTCAAAAACACAGGTTATATGTTTTTTGAAGCGGTGCAAAAACGTTGTGTGAAAGATGTATGGTCAGGTACTTGAACAAGATAGATTTAAATTCCTTGGCACCATCTTTGATGAGAAACTGACCTGGAAACCTCAAATTGAGTATGTACAGGCCAAGTGCAAAAACATCAATAACTTGCTTCGGTGCTTGGCGGGGCAGGACTGGGGGGGCTGCTAGACAGAGGTGTCAAGTAACGAAGTACAAATACTTCGTTACTGTACTTAAGTACACTTTTTAGGTATCTATACTTTACTCCATTACTTATTTTTCTGCCTACTTCTGACTTCTATCATTACATTTTCACACAAGTATCTGTACTTTCTATTCCTTACATTTTTAAAACAAACAGCCTCGTTACTCTTGGCTTCAGTTTAATGTTTATATATATATTTCACGTCATGTGCGCCTGTAATCAACGTTTCTGCAGCACGGCTTTGCTTTGAACCGTGAACCAATCGAAGCAGTGGTTCGCAGATTGAATCTTCGATCTATTGTTTCGTTTATTCTTTCTTTCTTTCGCTTAATTTTCCCCCGCTAAAACCCTAAAGAACATACCTCTGTGAGTATTATTTACCTTTTCTATGTTAAACCGACCTGTTATGGTCTTCTGAAACAGTTGATAGATGTATTTTATAACTTAAAAACGGGAGCGACGCTAACGTGTTAGCATGTCTATGGCATTTTCAATGTTAAAAGTTAGCATTAAGCAATTGCAGCTCTCATCACGTTCGGCTGCATTTGTTTTCAAATTGTAATATTTCTTAAATTTATTTTTGTTTATATATTAATAATCTAATGATTATTATATAAAATTGTAGAGAAAGAGGCAAAAAGAACCTGAATAGAAACACAACAGAAAATATAAAAGCAACTAACAATGAACATACATAAATAAGTGTTTTCTGTGAACACCTAGTGACTCTTACACCTCCACTTCATCCCTGTCTTATTTAATGAGAGTTTGTTTCGGTCAAACCATATTTTCAATTTGTTAATTTCTTCAGTGATTTTCTCCAGAGCTATCTGCCAAACTAGAAAACTGCTGCATCCTAGTAAGAGCAGAATACTACTGGAATGAATTTGAATAAGGAAAGTTGTGTTTTGTTTTTGTTTTTGTTGATGCTGCACTCACTGCAGTTTATTGTCTGGAATAGTCCCAGATTGCATTTCAGAGCTTCTACAACCCCTGGCAAAAATTATGGAATCACCGCCCTCGGAGGATGTTCATTCAATTGTTTAATTTTGTAGAAAAAAAGCAGATCACAGACATGACACAAAACTAAAGTCATTTCAAATGGCAACTTTCTGGCTTTAAGAAACACTATGTGTCAGTCAGTAACTGTTACTTTTTTAGACCAAGCAGAGGGAAGAAATATGGAATCACTCAATTCTGAGGAAAAAATTATGGAATCATGAAAAACAAAAGAACGCTCCAACACATCACTAGTATTTTGTTGCACCAGCTCTGGCTTTTATAACAGCTTGCAGTCTCTGAGGCATGGACTTAATGAGTGACAAACAGTACTCTTCATCAATCTGGCTCCAACTTTCTCTGATTGCTGTTGCCAGATCAGCTTTGCAGGTTGGAGCCTTGTCATGGACCAACTTCCACCACCTTCAACTTCCACCAAAGATTTTCAATTAGATTAAGATCTGGACTATTTGCAGACCATGACATTGACCCTATGTGTCTTTTTGCAAGGAATGTTTTCACAGTTTTTACTCTGGCAAGATGCATTATCATCTTGAAAAATGATTTCATCATCCCCAAACATCCTTTCAATTGATGGGATAAGAAAAGTGTCCAAAATATCAACGTAAACTTGTGCATTTATTGATGATGTAATGACAGCCATCTCCCCAGTGCCTTTACCTGACATGCAACCCCATATCATCAATGACTGTGGAAATTTACATATTCTTTTCAGGCAGTCATCTTTATAAATCTCATTGGAACGGCACCAAACCAAAGTTCCAGCATCATCACCTTGCCCAATGCAGATTCGAGATTCATCACTGAATATGACTTTCATCCAGTCATCCACAGTCCACGATTGCTTTTCCTTAGCCCATTGTAACCTTGTTTTTTCTGTTTAGGTGTTAATGATGGCTTTCGTTTAGCTTTTCTGTATGTAAATCCCATTTCCTTTAGGCGGTTTCTTACAGTTCAGTCACAGACGCTGACTCCAGTTTCCTCCCATTCGTTCCTCATTTGTTTTGTTGTGCATTTTCGATTTTTGAGACATATTGCTTTAAGTTTTCTGTCTTGACGCTTTGATGTCTTCCTTGGTCTTCCAGTATGTTTGCCTTTAACAACCTTCCCATGTTGTTTGTATTTGGTCCAGAGTTTAGACACAGCTGACTGTGAACAACCAACATCTTTTGCAACATTGCGTGATGATTTGCCCTCTTTTAAGAGTTTGATAATCCTCTCCTTTGTTTCAATTGACATCTCTTGTGTTGGAGCCATGATTCATGTCAGTCCACTTGGTGCAACAGCTCTCCAAGGTGTGATCACTCCTTTTTAGATGCAGACTAACGAGCAGATCTGATTTGATGCAGGTGTTAGTTTTGGGGATGAAAATGTACAGGGTGATTCCATAATCTATTCCTCAGAATTGAGTGATTCCATATTTTTTTCCCTCTGCTTGGTCTAAAAAAGTAACCGTTATTGACTGCCACAATTTTTTTCCTGATTTCTTATAGTGTTTCTTAAAGCCAGAAAGTTGCCATTTGAAATGACTTTAGTTTTGTGTCATGTCTGTGATCTGCTTTTTTTCTACAAAATTAAACAACTGAATGAACATCCTCCGAGGCCGGAGATTCCATAATTATTGCCAGGGGTTGTAGAATTGAAACATTTTCGTGCAGGTGGTGTTGGGGGTAATTTTGGGTTTTGGGTCTTGGGCCACATGTAGAACAAATCAGTTTTTAAATTAAGCTTTCAATTCATATAGTGGCATCTACCTTTTTTTTTTTTTTTTTTTTTTTTTTAAAGTTACTTTATACTTTTATACTTTAAGTAGGTTTTGGAGCACATACTTTTTCACTTTTACTTGAGTAAAGAGGTCAAGTTGATACTTCAACTTTTACCAGAGTGTTTTTAAACTGCAGTATCTATATTTCTACTTAAGTAACAAATGTGTGTACTTTTGACACCACTGCTGCTAGAGGAGCACTGTTAAATATTTTC
Organism: Thalassophryne amazonica; assembly: GCF_902500255.1. Taxonomy (NCBI): domain Eukaryota; kingdom Metazoa; phylum Chordata; class Actinopteri; order Batrachoidiformes; family Batrachoididae; genus Thalassophryne; species Thalassophryne amazonica. Next base: position 111,176,008 of record NC_047111.1, on the reverse strand, counting down.
TAGTCCTTGATGAGAAGCATCCTGCATTTATATCTGCTGCAGAATCCCATCTAGTGAAACTTGATAGACAACAAGCACACGCTTTAAGAACATGTCGTGGAGCATTTAAATCTAGTCCAGTGGCTGTACTCCAAGTTGAGGTGGGGGAGATGCCTCTCAGGCTGAGAAGACTCCAACTAATGATGAACTACTGGATCAATCTCCAGGGACATGCTCAGAGTCATCCAACTAAAGCTGTCTTGATGAAGTGCTGGGAGCATCAGGAAACTGATTCATGGAGCTTTGGCTGGTTTGGGAATGCTCAACCTATGAATATACACCATCTCCAGTTCTGCCCTACGGTGCCACGTTCACCTGGCCCCTCGTGGATTTTTGATTCCCCCAAAGTCGATATGGGTATACACCAGGTGCCCAACCGGAAGAAAAACACCCCAGAGTGGTTTCATGTACAGAAGTATTTTGAACAGTACATAGACTTTCTCTTCATTTTCACTGATGGCTCTAAAGACCCAATTAGAGGCCGCACTGCTTCTGCAATTTTCATTCCAGAGTATAAAATCAGTATAAAAAGGAGAACATCTGATCACCTTTCTGTGTATTCTACTGAGCTGTGTGCTATCTTAATGGCCCTTAACTGGGTTGAAGAAAAACTGTCACAGAAATTAGTGGTTGCCTCTGACAGTCAAGCAGCTCTCCTGAGTATTGAATCTGGGAAGTCTTGCAGAACAGATTTGATATACATCATCTATTACGTGATATGAAGGCTGCGTGAGAAGGGAGTTTCTTTGTGCTTTGTGCTTTTAATTTCATTGTCATGCACAGTATTTTTTTCTGGTGTCATGTACAATGATAATAATAAATTCTATTTTGAGTAAATTTGAAGGAAAGACTCTTATTAAAGCAAAGGTTATGGAGTTATGGCAGGAATTTTGGGACATGTGTGATACAGGAAGGCACATTAAATCCATAAAGATGTTTTAGGTAGAATGGATGTGGCTGGAAGCAGGAAAGAGGAAGTAGTCTTGACATGTCTCAGGATAGGCCACACAGGTCTTAATAACACTCTTCTAAGGATCCATAAACACCCAACAGGAGTCTGCCCCAACTGGACACTGTTCATCATGCTCTTATACAATGTGAGGCGTTTAATGAGCAATGGAGGAGACTGTCCACAATACTTTGCAGAGAGAATAAGAACACGTCCCTTGGAAACTTTCTGCAAAACCCATCACACATTGTGCAAAAAGAATTATTTAAATATCTAAAGGACTCTGGATTACTTCATCACATTTAAACAAATGCCTATGGCTGCCAGGTCCAATAGTATGTGTCTGCAGAGCCGGAGGCTGTTCGTTTATGGCTGCACGTGTACTACTCCTGCCAGGAGCTAATGACCCGGTCCCACTCGCGTTTAGAAAGATTTGTGTATGGATTGCACACAAAATTGGCTCATATTCGCTAAACATCCGCAATATCCATGAAACATGCTTGTATGAGTCGGCCGAGATCCGCACACATCCGCATTTATCCGCAGAGGCACATTTTTCTGTTGCCAGGATTTTTGAGCTGCACAAAATTTTGGTTGCGGATGACATCTGCCTTACATACTCCATACATACTGAAGCTATGCACTGTACAGTATATCCGCTGATATCCGCAACTGACGGGGATTTGCGGCTTGGCAGCGGACTGGTACAGTGTGTAAAACGAATATAAAGCATGCCTATCATGTCCACATCACGGACTAAAATAAGTTGTAGCGAATGCATACAGAGTGACCACAAATAAAGTGTTTATATTACGTCTGCTTTGCATCTGATTTGCGGACAATCTGCGAATGCATAACAAACACGTCACGTAAACCCAAAGTACTATATGTGGCAGAAATTGCCCTACCTGCCAGTCAGTGCCAGTCCAGCTGTGGAGATGTACAGATGTATTTATGGATCCCCAAAGACGTAATAGCTGCTGCCATCCAACAACATACTGTAAAACCCCAGCTGCCAGAGAAGTCAGCCGTGGACCTCGGTTCTCTTTCAGGACTTTTATTTAACACCAACTAAAGAAAGAGTTACTGTTACAGCCGCAACTCACGCTGATCTCTCTTTTCATGACCCTCTCAAGAAAAACAAACACTGTCTCACAACCAGGAGCGGCTTCCCCGCTCCCCAAACTCATGAACAGTTAACCCTTGCATGACAACATGAACATCAACTCTGTGATCATTACAATACCAATCAACTTGTCCGAGTCCAGCAATTGCTCCAGAGGCTGCGGTGTTGGTGTGAATAGTAATGCTGAAAGGCCCGAGTGCGCTTCTTTGATGACCACAATGCAGATGCCGTGCACGCGCAACATGTGCGCGATGCATTCACAATACATCCGCAATACTGCTGTGATAATCGCAATGCATCCAATCTGTTTCCTCAATACGTGCGTTATACATCCGTGATTATTCGTCATATATTCGCTATACATTATTAATATATCCATAATTCATACTGGGACATTTGTCATTTTTGGCCAGTTTTGTTGCGGACAACAACAAATGCCCGTAATTTGTATACTTAATTCATGCACAATTAATCCTCTCCCCAGTGGGACAGGGCCTTAAACTAGGGTGATTGTTTGTCGAAGCTTTCAGTTCACCTAACCTGCATGTCTTTGGATGTGGGAGGAAGCTGGAGCACCTGGAAAGAACCCACGAGAACATGGGGAGAAAACGCAAACTCCACACAGAAAGGACCAGGTGGGGAGCGAACCCATGACCGTCTCACTGTGAAGCAACAGTGCTAACTGCTAAGCCACCATACATTATTATTATTATTATTGGTGTTGTTGTTTAGCACTTTGATCTCTGAGAAAACACCACATAAATAAAGTTATTCTCATTACAGCACTTTCAGGATGCTGTATGAAGCAGGACCGAGTTCCACATACTGTACTGTCACAACAAGCATCCCGTCAGACTTTTTGATAATTACTGAAGGTTTATACTCTGTGAGAGTAATCAGACACTGACAGGAGTCAGCCTGTGTTCCCGAGCAGCAGAGGTCAGGGTGCTGAACTGCTAGCTGTTGGGATTCCTCACACCAGGTGCCAGGTGTGTGGGCTGCTGGTCCACAGTCTGAAGACGGAGTAACTGCTCTGAACATTTGCAGTCTGAGCCACCACCTGACTGGCGGTGACTTCATCTGAGACGTCGTCCCTGCGCTTTGAAAGAAGCGAGCTGAGTGGCACGCTGAAGCCTAATTAACATCTGAAATGCTAAGGCCCAGTCCCACTGGGGAGAGGATTAATTGCGTATACAAATTATGGGCGTTCGTTGTCATCTGCAACAAAATTGGCCAAAATGACAACTGTCTCAGGATGAATTACGGATATACGAGGTCTATTAGAAAAGTATCCAACCTTATTATTTTTTTCAAAAACCATATGGATTTGAATCACGTGTGATTGCGTCAGACAAGCTTGAACCCTCGTGCGCATGCGTGAGTTTTTCCACGCCTGTCGGTTGCGTCATTCGCCTGTGAGCAGGCTTTGAGTGAGGAGTGGTCCACCCCCTCGGCGGATTTTCATTGTCAGGAAATGGTGGAATGATTTGGGCTTTTTTTCCATCAGAATTTTTTCAGAAACTGTTAGAGACTGGCAGCTGGAAACCATTAGAAAAATTTATCTGGCTTTCAGTGAAAATTTTACGGGCTTCACAGAGAATAAGGACTGTTACTACAGCTTTAAGGATGGCTTTAAGGATGCTCGGCGCGCCGCGCTCCGTGCCGCCATCGAGAGCCACAAACCACCGGATCATTTCTAAACGGATGGCTCTGTGGATCCGAGACAGTCATGTGCACTTTCTCTGGTTATCACAAGAGCTGGACATCAACCATTTTCTGGCAGATTTCACTTTTAACAAGAGATTTTGTCATGGAAAGCCGAGCGGAGGCTTCGCGCGTCACGACCGATTTGCTGATGGAGCGAGACAAAACCACCTCCGTTTTGATCTCACAGGACGGCTTTGAGATGGCATTCAGACAGCTGTCGGTGGTTTTTCCATCGAGTGATTATCCGAGAAATTGTGGATGTGCCTGGACATGCCAGAATATGTCCCTAACTGGACGCTGTGTTTTACCCGGGACGTCGTCTGACTAGCACAGGAATTGTGAAAAGACGTGGACATCAGCACTTTTTTGGCACATTGAGACATTGAAGCCTCACGGGACATGTTCTGGCATGTCCAGGCACATCCACAATTTCTCGGATAATCACTCGATGGAAAAACCATCGACAGCTGTCTGAACGCTATCTCAAAGCCGTCCTGTGAGACCAAAACGGAGGTGTTCCTTTGTCTCGCTCCATCAGCAAATCCATCGTGACGCGCGAAGCCTCCGCTCGGCTTTCAATGACAAAATCTCTTGTTAAAAGTGAAATCTGCCGGAAAATGGTTGATGTCCAGCTCTTGTGATAACCAGAGAAAGTGCACACGACGGTCCGGCTCCACAGAGCCATCCGTTTAGAAATGATCCGGTGGTTTGTGGCTCTCGATGGCGGCACGGAGCGCGGCGCGCCGAGCATCCTTAAAGCCATCCTTAAAGCTGTAGTAACAGTCCTTATTCTCTGTGAAGCCCGTAAAATTTTCACTGAAAGCCAGATAAATTTTTCTAATGGTTTCCAGCTGCCAGTCTCTAACAGTTTCTGAAAAAATTCTGATGGAAAAAAAGCCCAAATCATTCCGCCATTTCCTGACAATGAAAATCTGCCGAGGGGGTGGACCCCTGCTCACAGGCGAATGACGCAACCGACAGGCGTGGAAAAACTCACGCATGCGCACGAGGGTTCAAGCTTGTCTGACGGAATCACGTGATTCAAATCCATATGGTTTTTGAAAAAAATAATAAGGCCAGATACTTTTCTAATAGGCCTCGTATAACGATTATATATGACGAACAATCAGGGATGTATAACGCATGTATTGAGAATGCATCGCGCACATGTGGCGGCAACGGTGATTGTATTGCGCGTGCGTGGCATCTGCATTGCGGACATAACAGAAGTGCACTCAGGCACTATTCACACAAACACCACAGCCTCTGGAGCAGTTGGTGGACTTGGACACTTTGATTGGTATGTTGTTGGATGGCAGCAACTATCACACTATGTCTTTGGGGATCCATAACTACATCTGTACGTCTCCACAACTGGACTGGCAATGACTGGCAGGTATGTCGATTTCTGTTTGTTATGCATTCGCAAATTGTCAGCAAATCAGATGCAAGCAGTCGTAATACAAATGCTTAATACGTGGCCAATCTGTATGCATTGGCCACAACTTATTTTAGTTTGTGATGTGGATGTGATAGGCACGCTATATCCGTTTTACATACTGTCCCAGTCCGCTGCCAAGCCGCACTACCCCGTCAGTTGCAGATAACAGCAAATATACAGCACATAGATTATGTATTGTGTATGTAAGGCGGCTGTCATCCGCAACCAAAATTTTGTGCAGCTCAAAAATCCTGGCAATGGAAAAACGTGCCTCTGTGGATACTTGCGGATATGTGCGGATGTTGGCCAACTCATACAAGCATGTTTCACAGATATTGCGGATGTTTAGCGAATATGAACCAATTTTGTGCACAATTCATACGCAAATCTTCCTAAACGCCAGTGGGACTGAGCCCTGTTTTGTAAAACTCAGCGATCACTAACCAGCCCGGTAGGTGGCGGTAGATGCACCTTAAACTCGTCCCACCCGCCATTGAATTCGAAAGAAGAAGTAGCAGAAGAATCACTGTGCTGTTTGGACGGAGGTGTCTGTTCTTCTCCAACATTTCAAATTCATCTTTTATTCTCATCATTTGTCCGAGTCCGTGGAGTGAAGCATTTCAGCAGGTAACACACTTTATTTGTACATGAGCCAAAGGACGCTAATAGATGCTTAGAACTCATTAACATACTAGTTTAGCAGTAAATCTGAGCAGGACGTTAGCGGGTCTAGTGTGGAGCTGGTTAGCATAGCAGCTAAACAGACCATAGTTAGCTTTATTCCTGTTTTCTAAACGTATGAACTGTTTCTAATATGTTCACTGCAGTGGCTCGTGGCCGTAAAGTCGGCAGCAAAACACGCTTTAACGAAAACAGGCCTTTAATCGAAAAAAAAAATTCCAAAAAGACAGAAGGACGCGCGTCCACGACAGTCTGTATGGCGAGCTTTGGCAAGCCAACAGTGCCACAATTACGCCACTTTCAGACACGTTTCGCCAAAACCGTTTTGTCATTTATTACGGCGCTTTTTACGCCGTAATTAAAGACGACGCCGTTAAATGCGCCGTAATGTGTCAAAATTACGCCGTTTTTCACGCAGCACTGGAGCCCTTAAAAACCGCCGTAAATACGCCGTTCAGATGCGCACAACGCGCGTGAAATACAAAAATATAAAAAAAACGGCGTTTGTGCGGTATAATTATCTACAGCCTCCTTTTCTCTCAACCACTGAACTTGAAGTGTTTGTGATCAAGACGAACAGACTGAATCAGTCCAGCACACATCTATCTGTGGCGACGTTTGCTCCAATTTACCTGCTGTCATTTAACATCGGCTAATATTTTGGGGAATAGGTAGGAAAATATATAATAAATTAACACCCTCTTTAATACATCATTTCATTGTATTTTTTAATTAAATACATTTCCCTCCTTATTTATTTGAGAGATTTACGCTTCTGTTATCTAATTGTGGCTGTAGTGCAGCAGTAAGCTGTTCGTCTTTCCAGGTTCGAAACCAGCAAGTGGCATGTTTTTTTTTTTGTTTTTTTTTTTTTAATTAGAACTCCCATTGAGATTAAAAACATCTTTTCCAAGGGAGTCCTGGTCAAGATAAACAGCAGCAAATACAAAGCACAGTTACACATTCACACAAGCAAAAGGCAAATAAAAAGATGATTAAAAATTAAAATTACAAGCATACTATAAAAAAACAAGTGCATATTATGGAGTTGGCCTCAAGTGCTCTGTGTTGATTTAAAAGCGCTCAGTGAAATTAATACTTTTAATTTCCACTCTTCTTGCAATTTATTCCAGGCAAAAGCTGTGGAGTGGAGAAAGGCTCTCTTCTGTCCGGGCACATGGAACAGAGTTATGCGTTGGGATGCACAATTTGACAAAACCGCACATCTTGACAGAGCACTGGTGCGTAGGGTTTAATTAGGTCAGCAAAGTAGCAGGGGTCGAATTAGTACGTGCATGTGCTAGTTTGTGCATGTATTATTCGAGCGGTGCACGTAAATTTATACTGCACTAGCACTGGTGCAAGTAACTTTATCCAGGTTTTATCAACTATAAGCACCAGTAGAATGAACCAATAAAGGAATAAATAAGGAAAAAAACAATTTCCACTGTGTTGTCTTCGTCTTCCCTGCGTTTTACGACTCTCACACACAGAGCGAGTTGCTGTGCTCTATTTGTTGTGGAAAGCTGACAAACGTCACCAGCGGCGCCATCCCTGGGTTCACAACATCCTCATGAGACGTTCCCAATTCGGGGAGTTTCATTATTTGCTGCAGGAGTTGCAGCAAATAATTGGAGCTGCAGGAGCTCCAGTTTGAGGACCTCCAGTCCCGTGTGCGCGCACGCACATGTAAACAAAGAAAAGAAAAAACTGGCTGCGGTTTCTTGCTCTCTCTCCCCTCAAACTCTGCCATCATTGTTATAAACCAGTCACCATTTGTTTTATTATACATCTGTGTAGTTAATAAAATGATCTTCACAGATGATTAGTTCATGTGCGCATGTGGAAAAAAAAAAACTGGCTGCCGCTGCGGTTCCTTGCGGAACCTGGAAGAGGTCACTTAAAGGGATAGTTTTTTTCTGGCCATGATAATTTGTGCACATTTTTTCCTTTAATTGAGCCCACGAATTAATAAAACGTGCGCATGTTTTTCTTTCGTTCAAAATGAACTCCATAATATGAGCTAAACTGTCATACTCATGAGGGGGAGACACTTTGCCCTCAGCATGCTTTTTAATGTGCTTAAACTCCAGATGATGTCATGCTGGGCAGCTGGAGTTCTCTGCATGTCCTTGTGCGCCCAAACCATGATATACCCTGACCAGATCCATTTCTAATGGGGAAATGTATTACATTGTCTGCTGGTTTGTTGACTAATAGTCAACATTTATGTGTCAAGACAATATTGAATAATTGAGTGCACGTTTTACAAATTGTGGCCATGTTTAAGTAGATTGTGCCCTTGTTTTACTCAAACAATGCTTAAAATATGCACACAATATAATAAAATGTGCACACATTCTCTCCACATGCAAAACATTTTGCGATGACGCTTCCAGGGCTCCGTACGTTCGCGCACGCATGTGAAACAGAAAAAACTGCCGGTGCTGCTGCTCTCCTCTCAAACTCTCCCCAGAGAGGAAGAGTCTGACACATCAGAGGAGGAGTTTTAAGGTTTATATAAGACTGACCTTTGGTTGTGCAAGTAACTTTTTTTTTTGGTACAAGTAATTTTTTTGAAACTAGCACCAGTGCAAGTAGGTTAATAAATGTATTTCTACCCCTGTAAGTAGGGAGGTCCTAGTCCGTGAATAATTTTATAAGTTAATTGCTTGGTCCCCACTTTTTTTTTTTACCTGATTTATTTTTCCAGAGAGATGTAGTTGCAAATGTTCTCATATCTACTCAACATAATGACTGTAACTGTAAAAAAAAAAAAATGCATACTTTGTTGTGAAGATAGATAACCTGACAGTGTAACACAAAAAAATGGTGCAATAAAGTCACTAACCAGACAAAGCAATAAGGATACACAAAGGTCCACTTATTGCTGTTGTATTTTCATGCAAAGACAAAACTGTGTGTTTCCTTTGAGAGAGAGCTCAACTCCACGTGTGAATGTTCTGTCATGTTGAGCGTGCCAAAAATATTGTACTGTAAATACAGCGTGCACATGCAAATGTTAACCTTTTAAAATTGAAAACACACTTAGTGCTGTTGTATTAATGAATGAATTAATTTATTCAGCACACACACACACAAAACAACAACAAACAAAAATTACAACGAAAAGATGGATTGACAATGAAAAAGAAAATGGATTGAGAATACATCCATGTGCCTAAAAGGGTGTAGGCTTTTTAATACCTACCCCTTTAACCAAAAGTAACATCATCTAGTCATCAGGAGGACTGCAAAGAAAGAAACGGGGGGAAAAACAACTATTCCCACTCCCATTTTCAACCACTTCAATCTCTTCAATTTAAAGGGCACAATCCGAGTGTTATGAACAAATTTACAGTTACAATTGGCTACACACAACTCATCCTTCTTCAGCAGATACATATTTTGAAAACAACTTCTTTATATTGATTTTTAAACTGATTGATATTTGGACATCGTTTGAGTTCATCCGTCAGGTTATTCCATAGTCTTGGGCCATGCATGTAGACACAGAAATCTGGTCGTCCGAGCGCCAGCAATTTTAAGATGATACAAGCCCCGTAAATTATATTTTTCCCTCTTTCTCAGTAAAATATTCTTGAATTCTAAATGGCACTTGTTTTTTTCACTTTGTACATTAATTGAACAGTCTTGAAGAAAATCATATTGTGAAGTTTTAATATTTGAGATTTAATGAACGATGGGTTGATGTGGTCTCGATAACCTGCATTATGAGTTGTCCTTAATGCTCTTTTTTGAAGAATGAATAATGGTTGCAATGTAGTTTTATAAGTGCTGCCCCAAACCTCAGCAGAGTAAGTCAGGTAGGGTGCAACCAATGAACAATACAAAGTATGTAGTGCTCTGCAATCAAGAACATGCTTTGCTTTATTTAATACTGCAATACTCTGATACCTTCATTTGAATATGCTGAATATGAGCTTTCCAATTAATTTTTTATCAGTAATGACACCTAAAAACGTATTCTCTTTGACACATTCTATGTTTACCCCATGTATATTTAACTGAATTTGTATGTCTTTTTTATAATTTCCAAATAACACTAATTTAGTTGTAGACAAATTTAATGATGATTTGTTCATATCAAACCATCTCTTCCTAAATCATAATAATTGTTGAAGATTTTCCCCTGAGCAAAACAGGTTTAGGTCATCTGCAAAGAGAACAGCTTTAACCAGATCTGAAACTTTACATAAATCATTAACCCTCTGGGGTCTGAGGGCATTTTTTGGACAGTTCACTCGCCTGGCATGAATGTTTTATTATTGCTGTAAACAGCTCTCCCTGCATCCCACAATCAAGTTTTATGTCTCTTTTTTTCAGGACAACCTGTGCTTTCAGAATATATATGTTTTAGTGTTTTATAAGTGTAATAAAAGTTTACAATCAAAAATAGGCAAGGAAAAAATAAAGTGAAAAATAATTTTCCACAAACATTTATTCAAAACACACAGCAAACTATAATAAACAACTGTTTTGATACTTTATAAAGGTAATTTGAGGTCTTGTGTGAAAGACTGTACAACAAAAAGATTCAAACAATAAACACAAATGCACATTTTGAACAACATATACAAAATGGTCTATGCGTTTTGTTATTTTGATATGGTAAACTGTGTTTTACACCGAGAAAGCAACAGAGTTATCCAGTAACATTCACATGCATACTAGTGGAGTAGTCCTGATAGTTACACACTCTTTGTTTGAGCACGTGAGATTGTCATCAGAGGCTCTCCGTCTGCTTTCACTTTCGCTGTGCATAATACTGAGTATGTACTAATAATATATACTCATTGGAGCACCCAGGAGGCTATTCAAATGGGCCAACTAGTAACATATCACTCCTGAAAACGATCTTTGGCTTTTCACGTGAGGTAAATCTGCCCTACGATTGGATTTTGGAAAACCATGTGACAGTGAACCAATTCCGAATGGGCACTCACATTGCGCACGTCATCACACAACTTCTATGAGGAGTACAAAGATGGCCGGCTCGAAAGTCCACAGAGTTAACGTTTCAGCAAAAAAAAATTAAGTTTCTACCTCATATCATTAAAAAGTTATTTATAATTTAGTAAAGCTTGGTCTTATCCGTCGTATACGACGGTGTCGACCCCAGAGGACTAATGCATAAAATAAATAATTTTGTGCCCAACACAGAACCCTGTGGAAGCCCATAAATGATGTCCAGACATGAAGAACAGTATTCCCTGAGTTTAACAAACTGCTTCTGGTTTTGTAAGTAGCTTTGAATCCAACTCAGAGCAATCCCCCTGATCCCATATAGTTCCAACTTTTGAAATAATATATTGTGATCAATTGTGTCAAAAGCCTTTCTTAGGTCAATAAATAAACCTGCTACTATTACCCTTTGGTCCACATGTTTATTGATCTCTTCTATGGAATCGAGCAATGCCAGTGTAATGACTTTTTTGCTCTAAAACCATCTTGACTTTCATCAAGCAAGGTGTGTCGTTGTATAAATTTATCCAGTCTGCTTTTGTAAAGTTTTTCCAGTATCTTTGAAAATTGTGACAATAGAGACACAGGCCTGTAGTTCGTAAAAAGATGCTTGCTAGTCAACAAACCAGCAGACAGTGTGGTACATTTCTTCATTAGAAATGGATCTGGTGAGGGTATATCAACATGGTTTGGGCGCACAAGGATATGCAGAGAACTCCAGCTGCCCAGCATGGCATCATCTGGAGTTTAAGTACAAAGGATGCTGAGGGCGAAGCATCTCCCCGTCCTGAGGATGACAATTTAGGTCATATTATGGAGTTCATTTTAAACGAAAGGAAAACGTGCACACATTTTATTAATTCGAGGGCTCAATTAAAGGAAAATGTGTGCACGAATTATCACGGCCAGGAAAATGTGCGCACGTTTTATTAATTCGAGGGCTCAATTAAAGGAAAACGTGCACACAAATTATCACGGCCAGGAAAAAATGCGCACGTTTTATTAATTTGAGAGCACATTTTATTAATTTGTGGGCTCAATTAAAGGAAAACGTGTGCACAAATTATCATGGCCAGAAAAAATATCACTTTAAGTGGCCTCTCCCGGGTTCCGTAATGGAACTGCAGCGGCAGCCATTTTTTTTTTTTTTTTTTTTTTTTCCCCCCACATGAGTGCGCAAACTAATCGTCCGTGAAGATAATTTTATTAACTACACAGATGTATATAAAACAAATGGTGACTGGTTTATAACACAATGATGACAGAGTTTGAGGGGGAGAGAGAGAGGAACCGCAGCCAGCCAGTATTTTTTTTTCTTTTCTTTGTTTACATGTGTGCACGCGAACACAACAAATAGAGCACAGATACTCGCTCCGTGTGTGAGAGTCATAAAATGCAGGGAAGACGAAGACAACACTGGAAATTTTCCTCATTTATTTCTTTATTGGTTCATTTTACTGGTGCTTATAGTTCATAAAACCTGGATGAAGTTACTTGCACCAGTGCAAGTGCAGTATAAAATTACGTGCACCGCTCGAATAATACGTGCACAAACTAGCACATGCACGTACTATTTTGAGCCCTGAGTTATTCTTGAAGGCCTAGTAATTTTTAGATATAGATTTTTGGATACAGACTGTACATAGTGTTAATGAAATCCTCAGTTACTTTATGCTGATATGGGTTTAAGAGATCAGTGTTTAAATCTCCACAGACAAATACTCTCTTGTTACACATCTGTGAAAACAACTTCTCTGTTCAATTTTGAAACTCTTCAATTTTAGAGCCCGGAGCTCTATATATGCAGCATATATATATATATATATATATATATATATATATACTCAACAAAAATATAAACGCAACACTTTTGGTTTTGCTCCCATTTTGTATGAGATGAACTCAAAGATCTAAAACTTTTTCCACATACACAATATCACCATTTTCCTCAAATATTGTTCACAAACCAGTTTAAATCTGTGATAGTGAGCACTTCTCCTTTGCTGAGATAATCCATCCCACCTCACAGGTGTGCCATACCAAGATGCTGATTAGACACCATGATTAGTGCGCAGGTGTGCCTTAGACTGCCCACAATAAAAGGCCACTCTGAAAGGTGCAGTTTTATCACACAGCACAATGCCACAGATGTTGCAAGATTTGAGGGAGCGTGCAATTGGCATGCTGACAGCAGGAATGTCAACCAGAGCTGTTGCTCATGTATTGAATGTTCATGTCTCTACCATAAGCCGTCTCCAAAGGTGTTTCAGAGAATTTGGCAGTACATCCAACCAGCCTCATAACCGCAGACCACGTGTAACCACACCAGCCCAGGGCCTCCACATCCAGCATGTTCACCTCCAAGATCGTCTGAGACCAGCCACTCGGACAGCTGCTGAAACAATCGGTTTGCATAACCAAAGAATTTTTGCACAGCTGCTGAAACAATCGGTTTGCATAACCAAAGAATTTTTGCACAAACTGTCAGAAACCGTCTCAGGGAAGCTCATCTGCATGCTTCTCGTCCTCATCGGGGTCTTGACCTGACTCCAGTTTGTCGTCGTAACCGACTTGAGTGGGCAAATGCCCACATTCGCTGGCGTTTGGCATGTTGGAGAGGTGTTCTCTTTAAGTCTATGCGAAGGAGATGTGTTGCACTGCATGAGGCAAATGGTGGTCACACCAGATACTGACTGGTATCCCCCCCCAATAAAACAAAACTGCACCTTTCAGAGTGGCCTTTTATTGTGGGCAGTCTAAGGCACACCTGTGCACTAATCGTGTCTAATCAGCATCTTGGTATGGCACACCTGTGAGGTGGGATGGATTATCTCATCAAAGGAGAAGTGCTCACTATCACAGATTTAAACTGGTTTGTGAACAATATTTGAGGGAAATGGTGATATTGTGTATGTGGAAAAAGTTTTAGATCTTTGTGTTCATCTCATACAAAATGGGAGCAAAACCAAAAGTGTTGCGTTTATATTTTTGTTGAGTGTGTGTGTGTATATATATATATATATATATATATATATATATATATATATATATATATATATATATATATATATATATATTTGCCTTTTTCCATACCTATTTCAATTGTGATGGATTCCAAAAGATTTTCCACAGCTGTTGTCATTTGATCTTTAATTTTATAGTTAAGCCTTTTGTCAACATTCAAAGCCACTCCTCCTCCTCTATTTCGTCTATTCAGATGATTGAATTCATAATCCTCCAATTCATAGTTTGTATCATCACCCTCTGCAAGCCAAGTTTCCTGTTGTGGCGATTATACTGAAGGGTTAACAAAATTGTATTATAGTCTTTGATACTCCCAAAATTTTTGTACAGACTCCAACTATTAAAGTGGATATTGACAATTTCCCATCATTTGTAATGCAGTTATTGTATTGTTCCTATGTATGATACTGACAGTTACTATCTATGAATGAATTTACATGCAAAAACAAAACTTGCGTGGGTTTTCTTTGATGTGGGCTTTCTTCAGCTGCTCGGTCAGAGTCCGTCGGGTAATGCCCAGTTGCGTGGGGGGCTGGTTTCTTGATAGGAATGAGATCTTGTTGGGACACCGGAATAAACAAAAACAGACTTAAGTGGGAAAAAGGCTGCAGGGGTGGTGTCCAAGTGGTTTCAGCGCGGAAGGTTACCAATTCAATCCCTGCCACTGCCATATTTCTTCATGTAATGTGAAGTTGGGTCATGAAGAAAAGGATGGAAAAAAGGCAATGCGAACAAATGTAAATCTATAAACAAAGTTAACATTTATTTGTATAACACAGACACAAATAACTGATACTTAATGTTTTGTTTTTTTGTTTTTTTTTTTTTGGCTTAAAGAATCCGTGTTTTAGAAAATGAAAATTATGTGTAAATGAAATTGCTCAGCTGAGGCTAGCTGCCTTATTTCTCAAATTCTTTCATCCATCCGTTTTCAGGACTCACTCCAATGAAGTAGTGGGGAGCTGGAGCCTATCCCGTAGGGTGTGAGGCGAGGTTCACCCTGGACAGGATGCCAGTCTATCACAGGACCACACACTCAGACGAACACATTCACACCTATGGACAATTTAAAGTTTCCAATTTGTCACACTTGCATGTCTTTGGATGTGGGGAGAATCCCAAACTTCTGGAGGGAGATGCAAACTCCACACAGAAAGGCCCCAGATGGGAAGCGATGCCATGACCTTCTTGCTGTGAGGCAACAGTGATAACCACTGAGCCACCATGCTGCTCTTAAACTTTTTAAAACAAATTTAAAAATTAAATTTCAAGTTAAGCTGGAATTTCACCAATAACTTTTTGGTAAATAACAATATAACTTAATAACAAGGGCTCATGGCATGGGAACACGTACAGATTCTGGCCACCATAGGGTACAAAATGAAGTACCTTGAAATATGTAATGTAACATCCCATTTTAAAGGGCACTGTCTGGAGTATTAACCTGTGAAGTTTCAGAGCTTAATACCTGTGCAGTGTGGAGACACAGCTGAATCAACATTCAGAGCACTTTACTATGGGCAAAAGTATTTTTGAAGATTCTTGGACCATACTTTGACTAGTCTACTTCCTTAAAGCTAATGTTCTTCCAAACGTATGTCCGTATTTCTGGTCCGGTACCCAATACACAAACGTGACGTACACCTAAGGATGTGGCCGAGCTGATCCAGTATCAGTATCTGATTCCGATACCAACGCAGTTCAAGTATCGGAAAATACCAATACAACCTGCGACGTTTTTCGATACCGGAGAGGAACCACTGTGAAACATTTCAACTGCTGCTGCATGCTCTCTGTTTGCTGTTGAGCGTGAGGAGGGGTGGGGGAGGTTTCTGAAGCTGAGCTGTTTGAAGGAACTCTCTGCAGTGTTCTAAACCGTGGGTAGCGGCAAATTTCTGCCCAGCTCTCGGGTTCAAATTGTCTGGGCCGCGAGCATGGATTTTCCGAAAAATGAATGGAATTGTTCAAAATGTGTACTGAAAAGTTAACTGCTTCAGCGTCCCGAGGCTGTGAAACACTATGAAACGGTAGCTCAGAGTGCAGCTGAGGACAGTCGAACAGAGATACTGTCCACTGAAAGGGAAAAATATCTCTATCAAAATCCTTCAGTATTAATCCAGAGTTTTTTGCATGAGCATCGTTGATGATCACTCATCACTCACTCATCTTCAACCACTTTTCTGGGATGGGTTGGGGGGGCAACAGCTGTAGCAGGGGACCCAAGATTTCTCCGTCCTGGGCCACATTGGCCACCCCTGACTAGGGGATCCCGAGGCGTTCCCAGGCCAGTGTGGAGATATAATCTCTCCACCTTGTCCTGGTTCTTCCCCAGGATCTCCTCCCAGATGGACATGCCTGGAACACCTCCATAGGGAGCGACCAAGGGGGTATCCTTACCAGCTGCCTGAACCACCTCAGCTGGCTCCTTTTAGATTTAGAGGTGCTGATCCTCATCCCAGCCACTTCACACTCGGCCACGAAACGATCTAGTTAGTGTTGGAGGTCACAGGCTGATGAAGCCAACAGGACCACATCATCTGCAAAAAGCAGTGATGAGACCCTGAGCCCACCAAACTGGAAAACCTCCTCACCTGACTACGTCTTGATATCCTGCCCATGAATATCACAAACAGGATTGGTGATAAGGCGCAGCCCTGGCAGAGGCCAGCCCCGGCCAGAAACAAGTCCAACTTACTGCCAAGCACCCAAACACAGCTCTCGCTTTGAGTACAGAGATTGGATGGCCCTGAGAAGGGACCCCCTCATTCCATTCTCCCGCAGCACCTTCCACAGTATCTCCCGGGGCACCCAATCATACACCTTCTCGAGGTTCACAAAACACACATAGACTGGATGGGCATACTCCAGGCACCCTCCAGGATCCTTGTCAGAGTGAAGAGCTGGTCAGTTGTTACACGACCAGAACGGAACCCGCATTGTTCCTCATCACAGGTTTGATGATTGGCCAAACCCTCCTTTCCAGCACTCTGGAGTATACTTTACCAGGGAGGCTGAATAGTGTGACGCCCCTGTTGTTGGCACACACACTTAGTTCCTTTTTTTAAATATGGGGACCACCACCCCGGTTTGCCACTCCTTAGACACTGTCCCAGACCGCAACACAGTGTTGAAGAGACATGTCATCCAAGGCAGTCCCTCCACACCCAGAGCCTTCAGCATTTCTGCACGGATCTCATCAACGCCCCGGACCTTGCCACTGCAGAGTTGTTTGACTACCTCAGTGACTTCCACCAGGGAATTTGATGATAATCCTCCATCAGCTTCCTGCTCTGCCCCTACTATAGAGGGCGCGCTGATCTGATGCAGGAGTTCCTCAAAGTGTTCTTCCAATGGCAGATTACATCCTCAGTTGAGGTCAACAGAGTCCAGTCCTTACTGTAGACAGCTTGAATGGTTCCCAGTGAGTTGAAGATCTGTAGGACAGTGGGCTTGTCCAGATGTTCCCAGTTCACCCGCACTGTCCGTTTGGGCTTACCAGGTCTGTCCAAAGTCCTCCCCCACCCTCTGATCCAGCTCACCACCAGATGAACATGCGGCATCAGATCAGATGATACGATCACAAAATCCATCATCGATCTTCAGCCTAGGGTGCTCTGGTACCAAGTACACTTATGAGCATCTTTATGTTCGAACATGGTGTTTGTTATGGAGAGTCCATGACTAGCACAGATGTTCAGTAACACGCGGCTGTTCGGGTTTAGATCGGGGAGGCCGTTCCTCCCAGTCATGCCTCTCCAGGTGTCTCGCTCATTACCCACATGTGTATTGAACCCTGGAGCCCCATACAGGATTCCATTTTGGGACTTCATGAAGGCCGAATACTCTAAACTTCTGTGCAGCGCATACGCACAAACAGAGTTTTCCCCATTGTCACCCGAAGGCGCAGGGAGGTGACGCTCTCATCTACTGAACTCCAACATAGCGATGCTCAGCCGGGGACTTGTGAGTATTCCCACAACCGCCCGGCATCTCACACCCTGGGCAACTCCAGAGAAGAACAAGGTTCTACCCCTGTCAAGGAGAGTGGTTCTGGAGCCGAGGCTATGCATGGAGACAAGGCCCACCAGATCTAACTGGTCTCGCTCCACCTCCCGCACAAGCTGCGGCTCCTTCCCCCACAGTGAGGTGACATTCCACACCCCCAGAGCTAGCCCCTGCTGCCCGGGTCTGGTCCGCCAAGGCCCTTGACTTTCACTGCCACCATGGGACAGCGCACCCAACACTAGCGGTTCTCCCTGCGGGTGGTGAGCTTACATGGTGGAGATGGTGGGTCCATGTTGCCTTTTCGGGCTGTGCCCAACTGGGCTCCATGGCAAGCCCAGCCACCAGGCACTCGCTGACGTGCCCTACATCCAGGCCTGGCTCCAGACAGGGGCCCCGGGCTTCCTCCAGGCCAGGTCACATTTCCTCTGCCTCGTTCTGTCATGGTGTCTTGTCAACCATTCTTAGTCTGGCCTCTCACCTGAGACCAATTTTCCATGGGACACCCTACCAGGAGCACAAACAGCTCTCAGGTTCATAGGGACACACAAATGTCTCCACCATGATAAGATGATGGTTACCAGAGAGGTCGTTAATGATACGTTTAGAAATAAGTTTATTTTACAGTTCAAAGGCTTCGTCTTTCTAAAAAGTACCAGGTTTGCTCAGCATGAAAACTGCGAACGAGAAAGAGAGACAGAAGGAGAGAGAGAGGACGCAGTTTTTAATTTTCACTCTTAACACTTGCTTTGACAATCTAAACATGTTTCCCATGTCAGTAAAGCTCCATTGAAATTGAAAATTGAGGAGAGACACAGAGACAGACAGAGGGAGAGTGAGGACTTAATTTTTACTCTTAGCACTTGTTTTGACAATGCAACCTTGTTTCCCATGTCAATAGAATTCCATTGCAATTGAAAATTGAGAAGGAAATATGAAGAGGGAGAGAGAGAGGACTTCATTTTTAGTCTTAGCACTTGCTTTGACAATGTAAACATATCTCCCATGTCAATAAAGCTCCATTGAAATTTAGGAAAGACTTGAAATTGAGAAGGACAGACAGATGGAAAGAGAGAGCTGCCTTTTCTCTTTAAGGCTATAAAATCTATAAAATATAAATGTACTTAATTCTTTCACCAAAACATCAAATCTAGGCTTGCATCTTAGATACACCTTCTGGCAAATTGTAGCTGAACATTTAGGCCTTCTTTTTAAGAAAATCCTCATATTTAATCAACAATAATGATCATTATTATCACTTTACCGGGGCGTTGCTGGGCCGGTATCGTAGATTTACGTTGACGCTACCTGGCTATACCCGCCTGCTGTGCTTAAACAAATGACGTCATAGCGCGCGCAGCCCAAGAACTGTCCGGGGGGTGGGGGCTGTCTGCAGAGGAAAAGATGAAAAGGCGAGAAGTGTGTTTTGGTCCCAATATGGATATTCCGGATGATTTTCTCATGGATAGTATGACAGTGAACAGCAGCTAAAGCAGCCAGCTTGATGAGGAAGCACCGGCTAAATTGGAGAGCAGCGCGCGCCAGCCTACATGACAAAAGTTAAGTGAGCCAACTTTTTGTGTACGCGTTATGTGTTGTGTATCTCAGTAAAAATTGATAATAATGCAAATAACATGCTGCTGTTGTGCATTGTCTGAGTCCCTCGTCTAACTAAGGCGAATATCTGTCATTGCAGGCGACTGGCCGTGAACGTCGGGCCTCTAAAAATGCATACCACCCTCCAAAAGCATGTTATTGTATTATAATAATATTAAAGCAAACAGAGCTCTGGTATCGGAATAGTATCGGTATCGGCAGATACCCAAATTCAGTTATCCGGATTGGAAGTGAAAAATTGTGGATCGTGCATCCCTACGTACACCAAAACGTGACGTACAGCAAGTGAGAAATTTGTTGGAACTGTTAGGTAGTGCTTGAAGTGTTCAAACCAAGATGTATTGTGAGTACCAAACAACAGTGCACTCTAACTCATGGCATAGGTCCAGGTAGGGATGCAGCTATCGAATATTTTTTGGAATAGAGTATTCTACTGATTATTTTATCAATTAATCGAGTAATCAGATAAAAAGTACTTTCGTGTTTTTAGAGAATATCAGTAGTGGCAGGGCTCTCCTTAAGCAACGGCACAATGTCACTGTAACATCATGTAGAGACCGAGCACTCACTAGTGGAAAAACTAGAGGGGGAGGACTCTGCTTCTATATCAATAACGCCTGGTGCTCCGATGTGACTGTGATCTCCTAACACTGCTGTCCCTCTCTGGAATATCTCCTCATAAACTGCAGACCGTTCTACTCTCCACGTGAGTTTAACTCTTTCATACTTTGCTCTGTGTATATTCCACCGAGCGCGGACGTGCACGAGGCCGAGCGCGCACTCGCGGATCAGATTGAGCTTGGAGAGAGACTTTCCGGACTCTCTTGTTATAATTCTCTGTGATTTTAACAAAGGGAATCTCAGTCAGGAATTACCAAAATACAGTTTGTTAAATGCCCGACCAGAGAAGGGAGCATGTTAGACCATTGTTACATGACAGTGAGCGGCGCCTACCGCGCGGTGGCCCGTGCAGCTTTGGGACTCTCAGATCACGTGATGGTCCACTTGATCCCCACGTACAGACAGAGACTTAAACTCTCTAAACCTGTTGTGAGGACGTCTAAAGTGTGGAGCAATGAAGCTGTAGAGGAGCTATGCGCATGCTTGGCCACCACGGATTGGGATATGTTTGAGGCTTCAACAGACAGTCTAGATGATTACACGGACACTGTGACGTCATATATTCATTTCTGTGACGACAGCATCATCCCACAGCGCACCAGGGTAAGATATAACAATGACAAGCCCTGGTTCACACCTAAACTCTGGCAGCTCCGTCAGCAGAAAGATGTGGCTTTCAGAGAAGAAGACAGAGACAGCTATAGAGGTGCAAAGTACCGATATAGCAAGGAGGTGGCAAAGGCTAAATCCATGTACAGTTCACGTCTGCAGCAAAGGTTCTCTGCCAACGACTCGGCCTCTGTGTGGAGGGGGTTGAAAGAGATCAACAACTACAAGCCCAAAGCACCTCGTTCTGTTGACGACCTGAAGCTGGCCAATGACCTGAATGTCTTCTATTCACGCTTTGAAGACAAGGACTCACACCTCCCCACCCCCCACACAACTGCATATTCAAACACTCTGGACCTCCCCCCCTCACTGCTGCCCTCCCCACTCCCCCTGTTGCCCTCTCGTTCCAAGAGGAGGACGTGAGGAGACATTTCAAAAGGCTGAATCCACGTAAGGCCCCGGGCCCAGACTGTGTCTCTCCTGCCACACTGCGCTGATGAGCTGCCTGTGGCTCTCACGTCTGTAGTCATGAAGACCTTCGAACGCCTGGTTTTATCCCACCTGAACTCCATCACCGACCCCCTCCTGGACCCCCTGCAGTTTGCCTGCAGAGCCAACAGGTCTGTAGATGACGCCATAAACCTGGCCCTGCACTCCATCCTGCAGCACCTGGACTCCCCAGGAACCTACGCTAGGATCCTGTTTGTGGACTACAGCTCTGCATTCAACACCATCCTTCCAGCTTTGCTCCAGGACAAGCTTTCTCTGCTCCACGTGCCCAACTCCACCTGCAGGTGGATCACAGACTTCCTGACGGACCGGAGTCAGCGTGTGAGGCTGGGAAAAAATTCTCGAACACTCGGGCTCTCAGCACAGGATCTCCACAGGGCTGTGTCCTTTCCCTTCTGCTCTTCTCCCTCTACATTAACTGCTGCACCTCCAGCCACGACTCCGTAAAGCTCATCAAGTTTGCGGACAACACCACCCTCATCGGACTCATTTCGGATGGGGATGAGTCTGCCTACAGGAGGGAGGTGGACCGGCTGGTGACCTGGTGCAGCAGGAACAACTTGGAGCGCAATGCCCAGAAAACAGTGGAGATGATCCTGGACTTCAGGAAAGCCACATCCCCCCCGCCCTCCCTCGCCCTCACCAACAGCCCCATCACCACTGTGGTCTGTCACCGCTTCCTCGGCACCACCATCACCCAGGACCTCAAGTGGGAGTCAACCATCAGCTCCCTCATCAAGAAGGCCCAGCAGAGGATGTACTTCCTGCGGCAGCTGAAGAAGGCCAAGCTGTCTGTCCAGCTGATGGTGCAGTTCTACATGGCCATCATCGAGTCATCCTCTGCTCCTCCATCACGGTGTGGTACACCGGGGCCACAGCCAGGGACAGACACAGACTGCAGCGCATTGTGGCCTCTGCTGAGAAGGTGATCGGCTGTAGCCTTCCATCTCTCCATGACCTGCACGTCTCCAGGACTCTGGGCCGTGCAGGTCGGATCACAACTGATCCTTCTCACCCTGGACACGGTCTATTCAAACCACTCCCCTCAGGCAGGAGGCTACGGTCCATCTGGACCAGAACCTCCTGCCATAAGAATAGTTTCTTCCCCTCTGCCGTTAGACTCATGAACACCTCATAACTCAGTCACCTTAAGCTTAACTCTGTCACTTTATCATTTTATCACGGGTCACTTTAGACAATGTACTTTGGTTTTTAATTGCACTCCTCCCATTGCACTGTTTTTTCTGTTTGTTTTTCTGTTGCACACAGCCTTTCATATTTCTTTTTTATCTTATATTTTATCTTATTTTGACACATGTTATATTTTATCTTAGCATTTTATCTCTTCTTAATGTTGCACCATTGTCTTCTTTGTCTTTCGGCTGTTCCCGTTAGGGGTCGCCACAGCAGATCAATCGTTTCCATCTCACCCTGTCCTCTGTATCTTCCTCTGTCACACCAACCACCTGCATGTCCTCTCTCAGCACATCCATGAACCTCCTCTTTGGCCTCTCTCTTCTCCTTCTGCCTGGTGGCTCCATCCTCAGCATCCTTCTCCCTATATACCCTGGGTCCCTCCTCTGCACATGTCCAAACCATCTCAATCTCGCCTCTCTGACTTTGTCTCCAAACCGTCCCACCTGAGCTGTCCCTCTATGTTCATTCCTAATCTTGTCCATTCTCATCACTACTAAAGACAATCTCAACATCTTCAGCTCTGCCACCTCCAGCTCTGCCTCCTGTCTTTTTGTTAGTGCCACTGTCTCTAAACCATACAACATAGCTGGTCTCACTACTGTTTTGTAAACTTTCCCCTTCACTCTTGCTGATATTGTTCGGTCACAAATCACTCCTGCCACCTTTCTCCATCCACTCCACCCTGCCTGCACTCTCTTCTTCACCTCTCTACCACACTCTCCATTACTTTGAACAGTTGACCCCAAATATTTAAACTCATCTACTTTCACCACTTCTACTCCTTGTAACTGCACTATTCCACTGGGCTCCCTCTCATTCACACACGTGTACTCAGTCTTGCTTCTACTGACTTTCATTCCCCTTCTCTCCAAAGCATATCTCCACTTCTCCAGACTAGACTCAACTTGCTCTCTACTCTCACTACAGATCACAGTCATCTGCAAACATCATAGTCCATGGGGACTCCTGTCTGATCTCATCTGTCAACCTGTCCATTACCACTGCAAACAAGAAAGGACTCAGAGCTGATCCTTGGTGTAATCCCACCTCCACCTTGAATGAGTCTGTCATTCCGACTGTGCATCTCACCGCTGTCACACTATTCTTGTACATGTCCTGCACTACCCTAACATACTTCTCTGCCACTCCAGACTTCCTCATACAATACCACAACTCTTCTCTTGGCACCCTATCATAAGCTTTTTCTAAGTCCACAAACACACAATGTAACTCTTTCTGTCCTTCTCTGTACTTTTCCAACAGTATTCTCAGAGCAAACATTGCATCTGTAGTGCTCTTTCTCGGCATGAAACCATATTGCTGCTCACAGATCTTCACCTGTTTTCTAAGCCTAGCTTCTACTACTCTTTCCCATAACGTCATGCTGTGGTTGATCAGCTTTATGCCTCTGTAGTTACTGCAGCTCTGCACATCACCCTTGTTCTTGAAAATAGGAACCAGCACACTTCGTCTCCACTCCTCAGGCATCCTCTCACTTTCCAAGATTTTATTAAACAATCTGGTTAGAAACTCTACTGCCATCTCTCCTAGACATGTCCATGCCTCCATTGGAATGTCATCTGGACCAACTGCCTTTCCACTCTTCATCCTCTTCATAGCAGCCCTCATTTCTTCCTTGCTAATCTCTTTTACTTCCTGATTTACTCTCACCACATCATCCAACCTTTTCTCTCGCTCATTTTCTTTATTCATCAACTCTTCAAAATATTCCCTCCACCTTCTCAGCACACACTCGTCACTTGTCAGCACATTACCCTGTGCATCTTTTACCACCCTAACCTGCTGCACATCCTTTCCAGCTCTGTCCCTTTGTCTGGCCAATCGGTACAAGTCCTTTTCTCCTTCCTTACTATTCAACTTCTTGTACAGCTCGCAATATGCCTTTTCCTTTGCTTTTGCCACTTCTCTTCTCGCCTTACGCCGCATCTCCTTGTACTCCTGTCTACTTTCTTCATCTCTCCGACTATCCCAAAACTTTTTCGCCAACCTCTTTCTCCTTATACTTTCCTGGACCTCGTCATTCCACCACCAAGTCTCCTTGTCTTCCTTCCACTGTCCAGATGTCATACCCAGTACTGCCCTAGCTGTCTCCCTCACCACATCTGCAGTACTTTTCCAGTTGTCCAAAATTGCTTCCCCTCCAACTAGTGCTTCTCTCACCTGCTCGCTAAATTTCACACAACAGTCTTCCTCCTTCAGCTTCCACCATCTGATCCTTTGCTGAGCTCTCACTCTCTTCTTCTTCTTTACATCTAAAGTCATCCTACAAACAACCATCCTATGCTGTCTAGTGACACTCTCTCCTGCTACCACCTTACAGTCTGTGATTTCTTTTAGCTTGCATCTCCTATAAAGAATGTAGTCCACCTGTGTGCACTTTCCTCCACTCTTATGTTACCCTGTGCTCCTCCCTTTTCTTAAAGTAGGTATTCACCACAGCCATTTCCATCCTTTTTGCAAAATCAACTACCATCTGTCCTTCCCCATTCCTATCCTTCATACCATATCTTCCCATTACTTCCTCATCACCTTTGTTCCCTTCACCAACATGCCCATTGAAGTCTGCTCCTATCACCACTCTTTCATGCTTGGGCACACTCTCCACCACCTCATCTAACACACTCCAGAAATCTTCTTTCTCCTTCATCTAACAACCTACCTGTGGGGCATATGTACTGATGATATTCATCATCACCCCTTCAATTTCCAACTTCACACTCATCACCCTGTCAGACACTTGCTTAACCTCCAACACACGTTTAACACACTCTTCCTTTAAAATGACCCCAACACCATTTCTCTTCCTGTCCTCACCATGGTACAACAACTTGTACCCACCGCCAATGCTCCTGCTCTTACTTCCCTTCCACTTGGTCTCTTGCACACACTATGTCTACCTTTCCCCTCTCCATCATATCAGCCAGCTCTCTCCCTTTACCAGTCATACTACCAACATTCAAAGTCCCCACTCTCATTTCCACCCTTCTAGTTTTCTTCTTCTCCTGCTGTTCGTGGCAACGTTTTCCTCCTCTTCTTCGTCGTCTTCGCCCAGCAGTAGCCCAATTTCCACCGGCACCCTGTTGGGCAATAGCACCGGTGGCGGACGTTGTTAACCCGGGCCGCGACCGATCCGGTATGGGAATTCGATTCTGAGTCTGCATAGTTGGGTTTGCTTGTTTTATGCCGGATGCCCTTCCTGACGCAACCCTCCTCATTTATCCGGGCTTGGGACCGGCACGCAGAATGTACTGGCTGCACACCCCATGGCTGTGCTGCACTTCAGGATGTAATTCATAAAGAATGGAAGACGTCTCATTTTGGGAGGGAAAAAACAGTTTAGTCAACTAGTTTATTGTCTGTATTACAGTGTTTGGAAAGAGGGATCATTTTATTTAAAGCGGCAGTTAGTTTTGAAGTTATTAATTCCTACCGGAGTCTGTAGGGGCAGAGAGGCGTGCAGCATATGGAACGGAGGACGATTCTCGTTTCTTGATTGCAACAAGAGTCCCAATTAGTGACTTTAATCCACACAAAAGTGACTCACGATTGACATTGTAATGGCTTTGAGAGAGGTTAAGATGTGGACTTGCCGCTTCTGAAGAGCAGCGAATCAAAGAACCAACAAGCCAGCAGATCGAAGCATTGCTTCATTGGCTCACGCTTCGTTCCGACAAATGCCCTCAAAAACAACGGCCGCTCTGAAGGACTGATAAGGGAATTGTTAAGCAAAAAGGCTATTGATATCGGTGGATCGAATCATTTCTTAACGATACCTGAAAAGAACCGGTTCTCGATACCCAACCCTAGTCTTCACCCTGACAAATGTTGTTCTTCATGTTATTTGCTTCGTTGCAGACATGTTCCAGCAGTTGGTCATTAAAGAAGAAATGCTGCTTGAACAGCAGGAGTTGAATCTGAGTTTTGACCAGAAGGATGCTAAACAGGAACAAGTGGAAGTCTGGAAAAGTAACAAGGGACAGCAGCTTCACTGGCTGGAGACTGAGAAGACCAAGCTTCATGTTACCCGTGTCCCTGTGAAGACTGAAAATGATGATGAAATACCACAGTCATCACAGGTTCTTCAGAACTCAGGTATGAATTGATCAAAGCTCTGAAATGTCTGTTAGTGGGAGCAGGTGTTCCACTGCTATGAAACTATTTAATTACTCTCAATATGGAAAAGGAATTCTCCTGACCACATATAGGAAAAATCGACCCAGGATGCATTGCATCAACATTTGGGACCTCGTGTACAAAGGCATGCGTAAGCACAAAAATATCCAGATATATCAAGGTGTGCGTACGCATGATTCCAAGCATGTTCCTTTTTCACACCCCTATTTAAATGTGCAATTGTATGTAAATTGTGGGAACTGGGAATCCCCTGTCCGTCAGATTGGTCAACATGAACACAGAAAAGAAAGTACACAGAGTGTGAGCTGCAGATGGCACACAGGGATAGTTTATTTTTGTACGATGTCAAATGAAATAAATGTGCACCGGTAAAAAAAAAACAAAACAAAAACAAAGCACATGTATGTGTGAGGCCACTGTGAGCTCAGAGCAGCGCACACACACTGAAGTATTAAAAAGATTAGGTACGCCGACTGACAGTGTGACATTCACAAGTGTTTATTGACGAATACTGAGCACAGGGAGACAATCAGGGGCCTGTTAAGAAGCTCAGCAGCTTTAGTTTCACCATCAAGAAAAAGAAAAGACATTAATAATAAAAACATATTTGAATGCACACATGCCCAAATGTGCCTGCACTGGTTTTCATTCAGAACAATTATGCAAATTTCCTTACTAAGCAGTCACCAATCGTGCACCATGCCAGCTTCTAGCCTATTCCCAACCCAGTGCATTTGTGCATCACATCTGATTTGAACATTGCTGGAATGAAAATGTTTATTAACAAAAACAAATTCATCATATGATGGCGCATTCATAGCAATATGTGTGCAGTCAACAACTCCGTTACGTTAGGGAAACCTGCTCTCGCTGGCCACCAACTACTTGGCCACCAGCCTGCCTTATTACCTAAAAATCTAATTCCACTGATTTTTTTTTTTTCTTCAGTACTTTGTACTTATTTCTTGTCCCTAAATTCCCCATCCCAGCTTTTCTTTTTTTTTAATAGTTACAGGCCTGAAACACAGAAATAGATGTATTAATAATTCCTTCTTTATGTTCTCTAATGTCATATACCAACACAGAGCAGAGTAGCTACCTAAACTCTGTAAGGGAGTTAGAGTATCTCGTCAATAGTTTTACATCCTCTTTGAAGACAACTTTGGATGCTGTAGCTCCTCTGAAAAAGAGAGCTTTAAATCAGAAGTGTCTGACTCCGTGGTATAACTCACAAACTCGTAGCTTAAAGCAGATAACCCGTAAGTTGGAGAGGAAATGGCGTCTCACTAATTTAGAAGATCTTCACTTAGCCTGGAAAAAGAGTTTGTTGCTCTATAAAAAAGCCCTCCGTAAAGCTAGGACATCTTTCTACTCATCACTAATTGAAGAAAATAAGAATAACCTCAGGTTTCTTTTCAGCACTGTAGCCAGGCTGACAAAGAGTCAGAGCTCTATTGAGCTGAGTATTCCATTAACTTTAACTAGTAATGACTTCATGACTTTCTTTGCTAACAAAATTTTGACTATTAGAGAAAAAATTACTCATAACCATCCCAAAGATGTATCGTTATCTTTGGCTGCTTTCAGTGATGCCGGTATTTGGTTAGACTCTTTCTCTCCGATTGTTCTGTCTGAGTTATTTTCATTAGTTACTTCATCCAAACCATCAACATGTTTATTAGACCCCATTCCTGCCAGGCTGCTCAAGGAAGTCCTACCATTATTTAATGCTTCAATCTTAAATATGATCAATCTATCTTTGTTAGTTGGTTATGTACCACAGGCCTTTAAGGTGACAGTAATTAAACCATTACTTAAAAAGCCATCACTTGACCCAGCTATCTTAGCTAATTATAGGCCAATCTCCAACCTTCCTTTTCTCTCAAAGATTCTTGAGAGGGTAGTTGTAAAACAGCTAACTGATCACCTGCAGAGGAATGGTCTATTTGAAGAGTTTCAGTCAGGTTTTAGAATTCATCATAGTACAGAAACAGCATTAGTGAAGGTTACAAATGATCTTCTTATGGCTTCGGACAGTGGACTTATCTCTGTGCTTGTTCTGTTGGACCTCAGTGCTGCTTTTGATACTGTTGACCATAAAATTTTATTACAGAGATTAGAGCATGTCATAGGTATTAAAGGCACTGCGCTGCGGTGGTTTGAATCATATTTGTCTAATAGATTACAGTTTGTTCATGTAAATGGGGAATCTTCTTCACAGACTAAAGTTAATTATGGAGTTCCACAAGGTTCTGTGCTAGGACCAATTTTATTCACTTTATACATGCTTCCCTTAGGCAGTATTATTAGACGGTATTGCTTAAATTTTCATTGTTACGCAGATGATACCCAGCTTTATCTATCCATGAAGCCAGAGGATACACACCAATTAGCTAAACTGCAGGATTGTCTTACAGACATAAAGACATGGATGACCTCTAATTTCCTGCTTTTAAACTCAGATAAAACTGAAGTTATTGTACTTGGCCCCACAAATCTTAGAAGCATGGTGTCTAACCAGATCGTTACTCTGGATGGCATTTCCCTGATCTCTAGTAATACTGTGAGAAATCTTGGAGTCATTTTTGATCAGGATATGTCATTCAAAGCGCATATTAAACAAATATGTAGGACTGCCTTTTTGCATTTACGCAATATCTCTAAAATCAGAAAGGTCTTGTCTCAGAGTGATGCTGAAAAACTAATTCATGCATTTATTTCCTCTAGCCTGGACTATTGTAATTCAAAGCCTTCAGTTGGTTCAGAATGCTGCAGCTAGAGTACTGACGGGGACTAGCAGGAGAGAGCATATCTCACCCGTGTTGGCCTCTCTTCATTGGCTTCCTGTTAATTCTAGAATAGAATTTAAAATTCTTCTTCTTACTTATAAGGTTTTGAATAATCAGGTCCCATCTTATCTTAGGGACCTCGTAGTACCATATTACCCCATTAGAGCGCTTCGCTCTCAGACTGCGGGCTTACTTGTAGTTCCTAGGGTTTGTAAGAGTAGAATGGGAGGCAGAGCCTTCAGCTTTCAGGCTCCTCTCCTGTGGAACCAGCTCCCAATTCAGATCAGGGAGACAGATACCCTCTCTACTTTTAGGCTTAAAACTTTCCTTTTCGCTAAGGCTTATAGTTAGGGCTGGATCGGGTGACCCTGGACCATCCCTTGGTTATGCTGCTTTAGATGTAGATTGTGGTGGAGTTCCCATGATGCACTGTTTCTTTCTATTTTTGCTCCGTATGCATCACTCTGCATTTAATCATTAGTGATCGATTTCTGCCCCCCTTCACGGCATGTCTTTTTCCTGGTTTTTTCCCTCAGCCCCAACCAGTCTCAGCAGAAGACTGCCCCTCCCTGAGCCTGGTTCTGCTGGAGGTTTCTTCCTGTTAAAAGGGAGTTTTTCCTTCCCACTGTGGCCAAGTGCTTGCTCATAGGGGGTCGTTTTGACCGTTGGGGTTTTTCATAATTATTGTATGGCCTTGCCTTACAATATGGAGCGCCTTGGGGCAACTGTTTGTTGTGATTTGGCGCTATATAAGAAAAAAGTTGATTGATTGATTGATAATAAATGAAATGAAGTTTACCAAACAAATTACGAAATATCTTTGGTTCTTTCCACTGATGGGGAATAACAGTGTTACTGATGGTTCCACAGTCACAATGCCATTACCCTTACTGACAGTAAAATGTGGCGCGTCAACATAATTATGCTCATTGAAGCAGTTTTCATCCGACCAGGCTTCCCAGCTACAGCTGAGCTGCAAAGCTTTTCTTTTTTTCCTTTGACCACCACAAATTCCACTCAAATCCAGCATATATGTCTATAAACTGCATAGATCACCAAGAAATTTGC
Source organism: Thalassophryne amazonica (assembly GCF_902500255.1). Taxonomy (NCBI): domain Eukaryota; kingdom Metazoa; phylum Chordata; class Actinopteri; order Batrachoidiformes; family Batrachoididae; genus Thalassophryne; species Thalassophryne amazonica. Next base: position 111,145,487 of record NC_047111.1, on the reverse strand, counting down.
TTTTTAGAAGGCTCAAGCAACACACAAGGGACATTAAAGTGCTCTTGTGCCTCCTGGTAAATTTCTTTAGATGCACAACAATCTCTCAGAACTTTGTGATCTGATGAAGGATGTTATGAGCCCCAATAAGACAACCAGCCGTGCATCCCACTGTACCTCTGGACATGTTAATCTGATTTAGAATAATTGCATAATTCTGATAAAGCACATCGCATGTTGCTGTTTACATGACCACTTGAATAACCAGATAATTCCAGTAATCACATAATGTGCAGGCAAATGGGTCCATTGTTTTATACAGTGGTATGTAAACGTTTAGGCACCCTTGACAATTTCCATGATTTTCCTTTATAAATCATTGGTTGTTTGCATCAGCAATTTCAGTTAAATATATCATATAGCAGACAAACAGTGATATTTGAGAAGTGAAATTAAGTTTATAGGATTTACAGAAAGTATGCAATAATTCTTATTACATTTTTTAATTAATACATCAATATTTAGTAGATACTCCTTTTGCAGAAATAACAGCCTCTAAACACTTCCTGTAGCTTCCAGTGAGAGTCTGGATTCTGGTTGAAGGTATTTTGGACCATCTATATAAACCATCTCTAGTTCAGTCAGGTTTGTTGGTTTCTGAGCATGGACAGCCCGCTTAAAATCACACCACAGATTTTCAATAATATTCAGGTCTGGGGACTGAGATGGCCATTCCAGAACGTTGTACTCGTTCCTCTGCATGAATTCCTTAGTAGATTTTGAGCAGTGTTTAGGGCCCTTGTCTTGTTGAAAGATCCAGCCCTGGTGCAACTTTAACTTTGTCATTGATTTTATTTATTTATTTTTTTTAACGTTCTTAAGAATCTGCTGATATTGACTGGAATCCATCTGACCCTCAACTTTAACAAGATTCCCAGTACCTGCACTGGCCACACAGCATGATGGAACCACCTCCAAATTTTACTATAGGTAGCAAGTATTTTTCTTGGAATGCTGTGTTCTTTTTCTGCCTTGCATACTGCCCCTTGTTATGACCAAATAACTCAATTTTAGTTTCATCAGTCCACAGCACCTTATTTCAGAATGAAGCTGGCTTGTCCAAATGTGCTTTAGCAAACCTCAAGCGACTGTGTTTGTGCCGTGTACACAGAAAAGGCTTCCTTTGCATTACTCTCTCATCCAGCATCTCCTTGTGCAAAGTGCGCTGTATAGTTGAATGATGCACAGAGACACTATCTGCAGCAATATCATGTTGTAGGTCTTTGGAGCAGGTCTGTGGGTTGACTATGACTGTTCTCACCATCCTTCATTTAAGCTTATGAGATTTTTCTTGGCCTGCCACTTTGTGCCTTAACTAGTACTGTGCCTGCGGTCTTCCATTTCCTCATTGTGTTCCTTACAGTGGAAACTGACAGCTGAAATCTCTGAGATAGCGTTTTGTATCCTTCCCCTAAACCATGTTGAACAATCTTTGGTTTCATATCATTTGAGAGTTGTTTTGAGGCTCCCATGTTGCCACTCATTAGAGATGCAAGGAGAAACATTTGCAAATGGCTACCTTAAATATCCTTTCTCGTGATTGGATTCACCTTTGTAAGGAGGTCAAGGGTCAGTGAGCTTACCAAACCAGTTTTGTGTTCCAATAATTAGTGCTAAATGTATTCAAATCAATAAAATGACAAGGGTGCCCAAATTTATGCACCTGCCTAATTTTGTTTAAACAATTATTGCACACTTTCTGTAAATACTAAAAACTTTATTTCACTTCTCAAATATCAGTGTGTTTGTCTGCTATATGATATATTCAACTGAAATTTCTGATCCAGACAACCAATGACTTATCAAAGAAAATCATTAAAATTATCAGGGGTGCCCAAACATTTGCATACAACTGTATTTTCAATACACTGGGATTTAAAAAAAAAAAAGTTCCTGCATTTCTCCCGGGGAAGTTTAGAGTTCAGAGATGTTCCATGAACTATGCAACGGGAACAAACATTCAGGTTAAGCACACTGTGGGGAAAAAAACGATCTGAACCTGAGATGCGGTAATGAAGAGTTTGCGACACGGAGGAATGCTGGGAAATCCTGTGTGACAGCATGTTGATGTATTTGTGTGAAGGTGTGGACTCTGCTAAGGATCTGTGTGAGGACACAGAGGAGGGACCCTCGAAATCCAGTCTGTGTGGGGCCCGTGAGATCCAGATCAAAGCTCAGAGGTGAGACGAGGATCTGAAACTGACTGTTGACTTGGAATGGGTATTGACAAGATTTTATCTATCGATTCCGCTTATTGATCCAATTCCTTATCAGTTGCCTTATCAACACTTCTTGTGAATTTTCTGTGTGCTAAAAGTAGGCTTTACAGGTTTTCTATTTCAGCAGCATTTTATTGTCTTACAGTAAATAAGTATAAAATTGGTCACTGGATTCTTGAACTCTGGACATAAATAGAAATAAACAAAATATGTAGTTTTTGTCAAAAGCATTTCCTTTCAGGTATAAACGAGACACGTCAAGATCAATGTTTCATATAGAATGGAGGATGACTCATTTTTGGAGGAAAAATGATTGGGTCAGTGGTGTATATGGTTTGGGTCAGTTGTGTATATACACCTTTGGAAAAAGGTGTCATTCGAGTTAAAATGGTGATTTGCTTTGAAGTTATTAATTCCGACCGAAATCTATCTTTCCAACTTTACTCGGTAGAGAGCCACACAGCTTTTTGAGCTGTGCAGTTGTCCCACAAAACAGAGGATATTATCATTATTATTTCCTTTACATGATGGAAAACTTCAGTTTATGCACCAGCAAAGCGGGTCCTGCTCACGCCAGAGAACCATCACGTAAAACTCTGGTGTGGAACGGAGAACGATTCTTTTTTTTTTTTTTTTTTTTTTTTGCAATATTTTATTTATCAGTTTTGAAATTTACAGAGAACAAAAGAAAACTGACAAACACAAGTCCCTCTCCGTCCCTCCCCTGCTCACTTGAGGAAAAAAAAAAATCAAACAATAAGTAGTACATAATAAATAATTATTAAATTATTATTATTATGCTCCAAAGAAAGACCACTGCTCTAATTTTGAAACAAAAAAAAGACATGACATATCTTTACATATCTTTAGTAGGGCCAACTGATTTACAGAGTTGTACCTATGTAATCTAAGTAAGGTCACCAGATTTTAAGAAAGGTTTTGTATGACTTTCTCAAATTGTATGTTATTTCAGTGATTCTCAACCGGGGTGCCGTGGGCAATTATCAAATATCACCATTATCGGGTGTATGTGCTGTAATAGTGTGGCAGATGATGTAATGCTCTTTTATTCCAGTAGATGGCAGCAAAGCGCTATACTATAGTATAATAGACATACTTGCGCACCTAGCGTTGTGCGTCTCCATGGTTACGGGTTACTGACTACAGCGTGAATCTCTGCTGCTCACGGAGCATGGCTCCTCTGGGGAAGGACAAACCGCATTGGCTGTGGAGGTGTGCGGGGAAGGCGTCCTGACCTCCGTTGATGTCACCGTGGTCATACTTGGGCCTTCTCGCTCACAACTGGGTTCACTGAAGGCAGCCTCTGCGCTCCGTGAATATTAGAGTGGCAGATTTTTGTGAATAAAAGTCTCGACATGTCTAAAAAACACTTGAGATTAGGGCTGTCACAATTGTTACTGTATTCGTCAATCGCGATTATTTTTCATATTCACGATTACTGTGAATTATTTATTATCTGACGTCATTGCGCTGCAGCCTCGCTCTCGTTTTAAGGCGGGACAATAACATGGAGGCTGAAGAGCGATCCGTCCCGCCGTTTGGATAAGATGGCCGATTAAAACAGTGGCCGTCTTCTTCAAAAGCCGTCTAAAATGCGGTGCTGTGTGTGTGTGTGTGTGTGTGTGTGTGTGTGTGTGTGTGTGTGTGTGTGTGTGTGTCAACAGGCTGCAGACTGCGAGGGAGGGGGTGCGTGAGGGAGATTCCTGAATGCAGGCGTGACACGTTACAGTCTGAGAACCATCAGTGCGCAGCGAGCGCGGAGCAGAAAGAGGATTTTAACCCGAGTAAACATGTTAACAAAACCAAAACATGAAGCTGCTTTTACTTCTCTCTGAACTTTCTCTAAAGGTGTGATTCTGCCGTTACCATCCTGTTCACACCATGTGCGCGTCGTATGCTGAATTTATGAGATGAAATAAACGGTCAGATATCTTTAAAAACATATTTAAAAAATGAGAATATATGAATGAACTGAGCCACAAAAAAAAAAAAAACCCTGACATGGAGAAGCTGTGGTGATGTTCAGATGCACAGATCACAGAAAGCAGGTGAGAACTCTGAACTTTAACAGCTGTTACTTTCCAAAGGTATTTATTTGTTCAATATGGGCTTAATGCAGTGTTTAAGCACAAAACGTGACTGAGGAGAAACAATTTCAGAAATGCAGCAGAAACAACCACAATTCAGAAAAAGTTGGGACTGTATGTAAAATGAAGATAAAAATAAAAATGTTGCACTATTCCCAGTTTCTCCACTCACAGAAGCCAAACGTTCTTCCAGAGTTGTGTAATTATACTACAATAGTAGAATATAAAGAAGGGAAAAAAAATAGACAATATATTCGTCAATCGCAATTATTTGTCTGACAATCGTCTCCAGAAATTCCTAATCGTGACAGCCCTACTTGAGATCAGAGCGCAAAATGCTTGAGGATTTTCGAAATGCGGTGTTTTCTGTATCGATTTTCTATTGCGATAATTGGGTTTTGCGCAAAACCAGAGGTAATAGAATTATAATATTATTTTGGTTGGTGGTGTGCCGCAGGATTTTTTTAAATATAAAAAGGGTGCCGCGGCTCAAAAAAGGTTGAAAATCACTGTTATTTTTTTTCTAACGGCACACAGTTGTTCAACTCAGCATACCATCTTGTTAGGGACGGGGGGAATCACACTTCCATGTAACAGTAATACATTTTCTACCCACTGCCAAAGCTATTTCTAGAAATTTATTTTGTATTTTGTTTAATGGTTCTTTGTTTAATTGGAAATTTTGCAAAAAGTTCTGGATCCATCGGAATTGAAATTTTGGTCATGTTAGACAAGGTGTTGCACAAGTCGAGCCAGAAATGTCTGATTTTAACACATGACCAAGTACAATGTACAGAGGAACCAGTTTCTGTTGCACGTCGAAAACATACATCAGAAAGTTCTGGGTTAGACCTGTGGATTTTTTCTCGAGTCAGGTACAACTGGTGGAGAAAGTTATAGTGGATAAGTCTGTACCGTGAATTTGTTGTGGCTGACGTGCTGTCCTGACATAGATTAGACCACAGGTCCTCTTCAATTGTAATGTTTAAGTCTGATTCCCACCTTATTTTAGATTTATACAATGCTGGTTTAGGACATTGTTTTATCAACACAGAGTACACTTTAGAGATGAGTTTACTCAACACACCATTATATAACAGTTTTTCAAGCTCCGTAAGGTTAGGTGGTGCCATATTTATACCCAAAGTGCTGCCAAGGAATGACCGTAATTGAAGATAGCAAAAAGTTTTGTCTGACAGGTTGTATTTGTCTTTCAGTTGTTGAAAAGCCATCAAAGTTCCTTTCTCAAAGCAGTCCTCCAGGATATGTATTCCATTTTGATGCCAGGTGTCCAGGATCTTGTTGTTTACAGTCAGTAGAATGAGATGATTTTGTTTCAGGGGTGATTTTGGGGACATTCCAGTTTTTTTTATCCAATACATCTATGTATGTCATACCATAATTTAATGAGATGTAACAGAATTGGGTTATCACTGACTTCAGATAGAGTTTTTAAATCGTACTTATAAACAAAATCACAATAAGAATCATCTTTCAAAGACTGAAATGCAATTTGAACCCAAGAAGGAACAGTTTTGCCTTCAAATAAGGAAAAAATAAATCGCATTTGAGCGGCAAAGTAGTATTTTTTAAAATTAGGTAGTTGAAGCTCTCCTGACTTATAATCCCAAGATAACATTTCTAAAGACCTCCTAGCCCCTTTACCATTCCATATGAACTGTCTCACAGCTTTAAGAGATTTAAAGAAAGCTTGTGGTAAAGGTATGAGGAGTGATTGAAAGAGATACTGCATCCTTGGTAGGATGTTCATTTTAATGCAGGTAATTCTTCCAATCAAGGTAATGGGTACGCTAGACCATCTGTGCAGGTTTTCTTCAGTTTTTTTAATACATGGGGCCTAATTCAATTTATAGAGATTAAGGTTGTCATCCAGAGTTATGCCCAAGTATCTTATGCTTGAAGCCCATTTAAATGCGGAAATTAATTTACATGCCGAGTAATCAGATGTTGTAAGTGGAATAATTTCACTTTTATCATAATTTACCTTATAGCCTGAAATAGTTCCATATGAATCAAGTAAATGTTGTAGCCGAATAAGGGATTGGGATGGGTCTGTTATATACAGCATAATATTATCAGCTAATAAGTTAATTTTGTGGACTGTCCAACCAACCACAAAGCCCTTTATGGCAGGATCCTGTCTGATTGCCTCCGCCAGGGGTTCAGTTGCAAGTAGGAGCAAACTTGGAGATAAAGGGCAGCCCTGGCGGGACGATCTATTCAAGGGAAATGCCAAGGATATCTGCCCATTAGCTGTAATTCCTGCTTTTGGGTTATAATAGTGTTCTTACCCAATCAATAAAATTTTCCCCAAATCCAAATTTTTCCAGTACCTTGAACAGGTATGGCCACTCCAGCCTATCAAAGGCTTTCTTTGCGTCCAACGCCACAGCCACAGTTGGTTTAGATTTAGCAAGGTGAATTATGTTGAACAGTCTACACAGGTTATTGGCTGATGTGTGTTTCTGGATAAAGCCACTTTGATCTGGATTAATTATTTTTGGAAGAATATTACTAAGTCTGTTTGCTAACAATTTGGAAATCAGTTTATAATCTGTGTTAAGTAGTGAAATAGGCCTGTAAGAGGCACATTTCACTGGATCTTTATTTTTCTTTTGTATAACTGTAATTATGGCTGTCGTAAAAGATTCGGGCAATGTATGTGTTTTGGCTGATAAATTAATTACGTCCATAATCAAAGGAATGAGCTGGTCTTTAAATTCTTTATAAAATTCAGGAGGGAATCCATCCTCTCCTGGTGCTTTGTTAGACTGCAGTGAACACAAGGTTTTGTTGATTTCTGCTTGAGTGAAGGGGAGCTCCAAATTATTTCGGTCAATTTTTGAGAGTTCAGTTGTAGATAAAAATTTGTCAATGTATGTCAAATCATCTGGAAGTTCTGACTTATATAATTTGGAATAAAACATTTTAATGTATTGTTTATCTCAGTTGGATTATATGAGATTGTTCCCATTTCAGTTTCAATAGCATTAATTGTCCCTCTGCCTTCAGTTGCCATGACAAAATTTTATGTGCCTTCTCTCACAATTCATAATATCTTTTAGTTTTTAAAATAGCTCTTTCAATTTTGTAGGTATTTAATGTGTTATATTGAAGTTTTTTCTGGACTAACTATTGGTAGGTGTCATCTGAACCATTTCTTTGAAATTCTTTTTCCAACTGTGAAATGTCTTTTTCAAGATTTTCAGTGTCTTCTGTATATTTCTTTTTTAGGCCTTTGGTATAGGAAATAATTTGTCCCCTTAGGTAGGCTTTCCCACAAAATAAAGCAATTTGGAGAGCAGGCACTGTTTGTTTCACAGAAAAACTTGATTTGATCTCTTACAAATGTACAAAAGTCAGTTCTCTGTAAAAGGGTGGGGTTTAAGCGCCACTTATAGGTATTTCTTGGTAGAGCCGGGAACAGGATGGATAGAGTTAATGGTGAGTGATCAGACATAATTCTGGATAAATATTCGGAATCCAGTACTCTGTGGAATAATTGAGAGGACATCAGAAATAAATCAATTCTAGAATGGGAGGCATGGCGGGATGAATAAAAGGAATAGTCACGCATTTGAGGGTGCGTCCGTCTCCAAATATCCATTGGGTTTAAAGCTTTCATAAATGTATGAGTGGTAATAGCTGCTTTCGATCTGATAATAGTTTTAGATGATTTGTCCAAAGCAGGGTCTAAACAAAAGTTGAAGTCACCCCCTATTAGTACATTGTGTTGTCCACTTGCAACCTTTACAAAAATATCTTGCATAAATTTTACATCATCGTTATTCAGAGCGTATAAATTGAGGGACCATTTTTCTGAAAACATTTTACAGTTAGTCAGAACATAGCGCCCTGATGGATCAATAGTAGTGTCAGTAATTTCAAAAGGTACATTCTTGTTTACCAAAATAGCCACTCCTCTTGATTTTGAATTAAATGATGAAGATATCACCTGTCCAACCCACTCTCGTTTTAATTTTTTGTGTTCTTGGGGGGTAAGGTGAGTTTCTTGGATGAAAGCTATGTCTGTTTTTAGCTTTTTCAGATATGCCAAAATCCTTTTTCTTTTAATTGGCCCGTTTAAACCATTAACATTAAAACTAACAAACTTCAATATTCTGTCCATTCAAATCTGCTGGTATATAAGCTTTTATAGCAGATAAACATAAGATCTAAACAAAATGAGTTAGTGGAGCATTGTATATAGAAAACAAAACAAACAGATAATGTCCCCAAAACAAAAACAGTGAGCACAAAACCCTGTAGCACCATCTCCGAACGTATGGCACAAATCTCCTCATCTGGAATGGTCTTATTTTATTGTGGACAGTCTAAGGCACACCTGTGCACTAATCATGGTGTCTAATCAGCATCTTGATATGGCACACCTGTGAGGTGGGATGAATTATCTCAGCAAAGGAGAAGTGCTCACTATCACAGATTTAGACTGGTTTGTGAACAATATTTGAGGGAAATGGTGATATTGTGTATGTGGAAAAGTTTTCGATCTTTGAGTTCATCTCATACAAAATGGGAGCAAAACCAAAAGTGTTGCGTTTATATTTTTGTTGAGTGTAGTTTCAGGCTTAGCCATGTTGCCTCAATGCTCAATGCTGCTTCATAGCGTCAAGCAGTTCAACATAGAGAAATGAGTTTCCCGATAAACACCCTCAAAAACGGCGGCCGCTCTGATATAATGTGAACTGAAGAACCAATAAGGCAGGGGTGGCTAAGTTCGGTCCTCGAGAGCCACCTTCCTGACACTCTTAGTTGTCTCCCTGCTGCAACACCTGAATCCAATGAAAGACTCGTTAGTAGACTTTTAATGAGCCTTTCATTAGATTCAGGTGTGTTGGAGCAGGGAGACAACTAAGAGTGTCAGGAATGTGGCTCTCAAGGACCGAACTTGGCCACCCCTGCAATAAGGGAATCGTTAAGTATAGAGCTGAAACAACTAATTGGGTTAATCGATTAAAATAGATTATTAAAATAGTTGTCAACTAATTTAGTCATCGATTAGTTGCTAAATAACTTTGTTTTACCACAAATGTTTCGTTTCTTCTATATAATCAACCGAGCTTTGCTTTGAATCTTGAACCAATGGAGTGCTTCGTGCTGCTGCTTCGTTGGTTTCATTTGTTTTATTTCGCTTTATCTTAATTTTTCTCCACTAAAACCCTAAAGAGCATATGTCTGTGAGGAATATTTACATTTTTTATGTTAAACTGACCTGTTATGATCTTCTGAAACAGTTGATAGATGTACGTATGTATTATGCTAACGCCGATGCTAATGTGTTAGCATGCCTATGGTGTTTTCAATGTTAAAGTTAGCATTAAGCTGCTGGCATTTCAGCATGTTTGTGCATTTGTTTTCTTTATAATAATTAATGGCTCAGCGTTGTCATAAGAGAGTCAAATGTATTACAAGTTATAATATTTTTTAATTTATTTTTATTTATATATTAATAATAACAACAATAATAGTAATAACTAATAATGCTACAATACAACTTTAGAGAAAGAGACATGAGTCACATGTGTCATTGTGAAATGACCACATAGTTTACAAGTTATACAGAGAATGTTGCACATATGAGTCAGGCTACAGTTTTATGGTTAACTGGTTATGCTAATTGCTCATTTGCAGCAACAAAAATAACACTGTTTTTCACCATATATTTTATAACATATGTTTCAGTGTTGTTTTATGGCAACTCGACATTTTGATGAAGCAATATCATTTGAAATAATTATTTTGTCCTTTATTATAAACTGTTTTATTCTTTATTATTTTATATTTCAATAGCCAAGGGACATTTGACGATTTGTTGATTTTCAAGTATTTTAAGTTTTCAAATAATCTGTTGTTAGTGATGGAAGGAGAGAAAAATTGTTTCCCTGGCACATTTTGAAAAAATTCCTCGCTAATCCGATTAATCGTGTCGAAAGCCCATCAGATTCATCGATAATCCAAATAATCGTTTGTTGCAGCCCTAGTTAAGTAAAAAGGCTGTTGATGTTGGTGGATCGAATAATTTATCGATTCTTAATAGGAACCGGTTTCTGATACCCATCCCTACTGTTGACTATGTCAGAGCTCAGCACTCACATCGCTGCACCTTTGTTTTGTTTTTGTTTTTTTGGGGTGGTACTTGTGCTTTTTTTAAGTCTGAGGAAGCCGTGGTGCGAGCGTCCTCTGTGGAGTGGTTTACCCTGTAGGCAAACTGGTGGTGGTGGTCCAGAGTGGGAGGCAGACAGGCTCTGATGTGCTGAGAGACCAGTCTTTCAAAGCACTTCATGACCATGGGCGTAAGTGCAACAGGCCAGTAGTCATTTATGCTCTCCACTGCTGACTTCTTTGGGACTGGAATGATGGTGGAGGATTTGAGGCAGAGTGGAATCGCTGTATTTGTTGGTGATTTGACATTCGAGAATGAAGATCTGTTTAAATCAGAATTTCTTTCATCTGGTCATTAATATTGGAGTATATACACTTTTTAAAATGAAAACTGATTCATATTTGCTTTTCCACAAACTCTGATGATGTGAACAGTATTCAGTCAGGTCCCAAGTAAAAATGGAAAAAATCATATTCATGGTAGGGCTGAAATGATTAACTCAAATAATTTGATCACAAAAAATTTTGGAGGCAAAGAATTTGCCTTGAGGCTTTGTTGAATTCTGGTCACCAAACTCCTACTAAAAATGTCTCTGCAATCACTCGTGGCCTGCTCAGCTCTGGTATCATTGTTCCACACAAACTGTTATTGTTGACACACAGTACATTCAGACTTGAGGTGGCTTGATGGCGGACAGTCAAGAAAATGTCCATAAGCAGCAGAAAATGTCCAACGTTTGGTCTCAGAAAACATGACCCACTTTCCATACCTGGGCAGCCATGTGTCATCATGACATAGATGATGAGATCCAGCACTAACTCAACTGCAGGAACTGCCTTCCGCTGGCTTTGCACCTGTGTTTTCAACCACAGAGACCTTTGACATGAGACAAAAACTCCTTGTCTGCAAAGCTATTGTCGTGGCAACATTTCTGTACAGGTCTGAGAGCTAGACCAGCTACTGACGCCACCTGAAGATCCTCGAGATATTCCACCAATGCTGCATAGGGCTGCAGCAATCGGTTATTTTTAGTAATCGAGTATTCTATCGATTATTCTCGCGGTTAATCGAGTAATTGGATAAAAAGTACTTTTGCGTTTTTAAACAACAATCAATAGTCCAGGGCTGTTCCTAAGCAGTGGCACAATGTCCCTGTGCCAAAGTCTTGACATTTTGCTGAAGTGGTGATGGGATGTGGCTTTCTGTTGTTGTTTTTTTCTCCAACTTATAAAATTTAACCATTTTAAGTTTTTCTATTATTATTTTTAATCCCTCTTTCACAGAATTTGCCTCGATCATTTTTTGTAATTGAATTATTCGAGTAATCGTTTCAGCCCTAACGCTGCATGAGGAATATTCCCCGCATCCAGTGAGATGACTACTGTGGCAACGTCAGCATCCTGGATGAATCCAAGCTGCAGATCATTGAGTGTGTCATTATCAAAAGCCAGGTTCGGTGGGTGGGTCTGATTGTTGGGATGGATGACAGACGACTTCCCAAACAGACCTGCTGTCCGCTTGAACAGAGGCCTTAACAAAAAAAGGGGACAAACAGCACAGAGAAGAAGGACCAAGATCCAGACCATTGAAAACTTCCAGCAGCAACCATGTACAGTGTTTGTCAGAAACAGTGCACATCAAGACTGGGCCTGTCCAGTCATTGCCACATCCACCACGCTGTCCAGGAGTCAATCAAGAGACACTGGATAATTGCCACAACGCCTGAGAAAATAAGCAGCTCATAACTTTTAACTTCCACACAAAATGAAACTGTCTGGAACACCACCACACCGTTCCCAGAGATATGATTTAATAAACTGAGGTGAGCCTGTTAGCTTAGGTGGTTCAGACTAGAAGAGAAGGGTGTGTCTAGGTTTTTCATCACACACAGAATCACTCATCACTCCACCTCTTTATGCATTAAAGAGTTCATCGTTACAATGACCAGTTTAGCTGCTGTTAATGGCCCGGACCCACTGGGGAGATGATTAATTGTGCATGAACTGAGTTTACAAATTCGGGCGTTTGTTGTCAAAATTGGCCAAAAATGACAAAGTTCTCAGTATGAATCACAGATATATCAATAATGTATAGCGAATATATGACAAACGCAGATATTTCAGGAATAAAAGCCAATGCGATTGCGGACGCTCCCCCATGAGGGGTACAACTGGTAAAATGTTGTTGACTGTATTGCAAACATTGCGGACATATAATGCATGTATAGAGGAAACGGGTCGGACGCATTGCGACTATCACGGATGTATTGAGAATACATTGTGCACGTGTTGCGGAAACAGCGGGTTTATTGCGCATGCGCGGCATCTGCGTTGCGGTCATAAAGGAAGCGCACCAACACCAGTGACATGTCTACACGAACGAAGCCGAGCAGGAAGAGGCAGAAGGCTGCTGCTACAGAAGAAAGAGCTCCATCTTCCACCCCACCTCCTCCAGCAACAGATACGAGGGCTGTCCGTAAAGTATAGGTCCTTTTTATTTTTTTCAAAAACTATATGGATTTCATTCATATGTTTTTACGTCAGACATGCTTGAACCCTCGTGCGCATGCGTGAGTTTTTCCACGCCTGTCAGTGACGTCATTCGCCTGTGAGCACTCCTTGTGGGAGGAGTCGTCCAGCCCCTCGTCGGAATTCCTTTGTCTGAGAAGTTGCTGAGAGACTGGCGCTTTGTTTGATCAAAATTTTTCCTAAACCTGTGAGACACATCGAAGTGGACATGGTTCGAAAAATTAAGCTGGTCTTCAGTGAAAATTTTAACAGCTGATGAGAGATTTTGAGGTGATTCTGTCGCTTTAAGGACTTTTCACGGTGCGAGACGTCTCGCAGCGCTCTCAGGCGGCGTCATCAGCCTGTTTCAAGCTTAAAACCTCCACATTTCAGGCTCTGTTGATCCAGGACGTCGTGAGAGAACAGAGAAGTTTCAGAAGAAGTCGGTTTCAGCATTTTATCCGGATATTCCACTGTTAAAGGAGATTTTTTTTAATGAAAGACGTGCGGGCGGATTGCAGCGTCGGCTCGCAGCCGCCGCGACGCTCCGCCACAGGAAAAACACCTCTGTTGGAAGACTTGAGGAAAAGTTGGAACATCTCCAGCTGATAAACAATTTCTCATATACTCACTCCACTAAAAGCCGCCTGGATTTTACAAATGGTTATCAACACGGAATGCTTCCTTGACACCTCTCTCAAACCATTTCTTCTCTCTGGCTAAGATTTTAACTTCCTTGTCCTCAAACGTGTGGTTAGTGTCTTTCAGGTGGAGATGAACTGCAGACTGAGGTCCACTGGCGACCTCTCTGCGGTGCTGGTATAGCCTCTTGTTTAAGGTTGCTTAGTCTCACCTATGTAGTGTTCATTACAGTTTTCCTGACATCTGATATAATACGCTACATTGCTCTGTTTGTAACTAGGGATCCTGTCCTTAGGGTGAACTAACTTCTGTCTCAAGGTGTTAACCGGTTTAAAGTAAACTGGGATTTTGTGCTGTCTGAAGATCCTCTGTAGTTTTTCCCCTACTCCTGCTAAATAATGGAGAGACACTCCTCTTGTCTCCGTCTCCTGTCTATCTGGTCTGTTTGTTTTCTGGGACTTCTGCACTTTGTCCAGGGACCATCGTGGGTACCCACATACTGTGAGGGCTTTCCGTACAAGTTGTTGTTCTTTAGCCCTTCCCTCTGCAGTTGTGGGCACCTGTAGGGCTCTGTGTTGAAGAGTCCTGATCACCCCGAGCTTGTGTTCAAGGGGGTGGTTTGAGCCAAAGAGCAGATATTGGTCAGTGTGAGTGGGTTTTCTGTAAACCTCTGTCTGGAGCTGCCTGTTCTCTCCAATCGTAACATCACAGTCCAAGAAGGCTAAATGGTTGTTTCTGGCATCCTCACGTGTGAACTTGATATTGGAATCCACCGAATTTGTGTTCTGTAAAGTCCTCGACCTCCTGTTGCTTGATTTTAACCCGTGTCATCGACATATCTGAACCAGTGACTGGGAGAGATGCCCGTGAACGACGTCAAAGCTGTCTTCTCCACTTGCTCCATGTACAGATTGGCCACAATGGGGGATACCGGAGACCCCATCGCACAACCATGGATCTGCCTGTAGTAATTCCCCCTAAACAGGAAATACGTGGCGTTAAGCCAGATCTGTAAGAGTTGGCAGATGTGGTCTGGTGTGAGTTTGGTCCTTTCAGGTAGAGACACAGCCTCCAGCAGTCTCTGCCAGTGACACCATAGTTTCATCTGCCTCCAGCTGCAGGTCCTTGATCTTGTTCACAAAATCTTGTGTGTTCTCCACATGGTCTGAGTTACCCACTAAAGGAGCCAAAATCCACTTGAGGTGCTTGGCCAAATTGTATCTGATGGAATCTGTGCTACATACAGTGCTGAGTGGCACGTCCTGTTTGTGGATTTTGGGCAGTCCATAGATGCATGGAGTGGTGTCCCCCAGGTACAGTCTGTAGTATGTCTGCCTGTCGATGAGTCCCTCTTTCTCCAAAATCTTAGCCAGAGAGAAGAAATGGTTTGAGAGAGGTGTCAAGGAAGCATTCTTTGTAAAACAGTTGAAACCCAGCCTCAACCGGGAGGCGGGTCTCAGACACGCTTTGGCCCCTGTTTGCAATGGGGTACTCAGGTCAAAGCAGTTTCAGTCTTTTGTTCATGGTAATGAGTCATTCACGTCATCAGGAGAGTCGTCAAGGGAGCCATCAAGGGAGGCTTCCATCCCATCATTAGGAGAGTGCTAACTAGCGCACAATAGGTGCTAATTAGAGCTATTGTTTAGTCACTAGCCTATAGCAGTGGGCCTCTCGGTAGGAGGTGTCTGGTTAGGTTAAAAACTCCAGCTTTTGTTGGCTTCTGGTTTATTCTTCTCTACAAGAGTCAAGACAGAAGTCAAACTACCAGAGCAAGAATTTTAGCTGAGGAAGCTTCTGTGATTTGAAGCGAAACGTCCTCACGTCAAGCAACCCAGTCCAGTCGAAGATTCAAGCTTCTCTACTATGGAAACCACCTGGACAACTGAGAGCCTACACAGAAACATTGTACCTATGATGAAAATTACAGACCTCTCTCATCTTTCTAAGTAGGAGAACTTGCGCAGTCAGGAACTGACTAAATACTTTTTTGCCACACGGTAGGCCCCGTTCTTCCACCCTGTCCCCTGAAGCTGCTGCTGTCGATGAGGTCCTGGAAGTCATTCCAAGTCGTAGTAATGCCGGAGACGCATCTGATACACTTCCTACTGTTGGCAGGGGGACGGGCAGGGGAACAAAGAGCAAGGAGAAAGCGGCAGACCAACAGCCAGAGAGGAAGCCGAGGAAGAACTTCACCCTCCCACCAGAACAAGAGGATGCTGTGTTTGGCTGAAGGAAAATGAGCTGCTGTGGAGAAGGGGGCACAGGCTATTCAAGGACATGAACAGGAAGAAGGCCTTGTGGGAAGAGAAAGGGGGGGAGCTGGACATGTCCTCTGAACATCTGCAGGGCTGGTGGAGGGGGATGCATACCTGGTATGTGAAGCTGCACAAGGTTAAGTCTGGGCCGGCTGCGAAGAAGCTCACAGACAGGGAGAAATATGTGCTGCAGACGTGTTCCTGCTATGAGGGACAACTGAGACACCGGTCATCTGCACCCATGAAACCCGTAAGTAATGTTGTGCAAATTGTTTTTCATTTTATTTTTAATTGCTATTTATTTTATTTTGTTGTCTTTCTTAATTTATTGCCTTTATAATGCATCACCATGGAATTTCAATAAATCTGTTTATACATACAGCTGCCTCATGACGTGGACCGTGACGCTGCAGAAGCTGCTTTTGAGGCTGGATCAGAGGTTGAGAGTGTCCTCACTGACACAGCCGACCGAGATGAGGAGGTGGAGACTGAAGGGCTGCTCTCCAACATAGAGAAGACTGCTGTACAGGCCTCAAACGTGCATTCAACAGCAGAGTTGGCACCAGCTGTTCGACTAAGAGGAGGCGCCAGGATGCTGAGGAAGAGGAGTGCTTGAGGGAGATCCGGGACAGCATGAAGGTCAACACCCAGCTGCTGTCCCAGCTTGTTGGCGAGGAGTCATCCTCACCCAGGGAGCCCTTCATCACCTAGGTGTCAGACACGCTGAGAAGACTCCCCGATCATCAGTACAACGCCATGATGCGGAAGATCACCTCCCTTCTGCAAAACCTCAATGCCACCCACTCTTCCTCATCTGCCGAGCTCCCCCCCATTCAACCTGCAACACCCAGACCGAGGCAGTCCCAGTCTGCACCTCCTGAGGGCGTGTACCAGCCGTACCAGCAGCCACAGCCATCTGCCTTCCTCCAGTACCAGCCATTACAGCGGTTCCAGCAGCCACAGCCACCTGCCTTCCCCCAGTACCAGCCAGCACAGTCCCTGCAACCAAGTAACAGTTGTGCCACTGACCAGCCAAGACGTTCAGCAGACACTTTGTCACAAGTGTTGGAGTCGACACATGACATCTTGGATGGCTCCTTGAACCTGTCGCTCAGTGGATTGGGGGATGTCAGTTTGCCGTCCATGAGGTCCCTCAACACACCTCCTGCTCCACTGCCTTCAACTCGCAATTCCACAGCCACAGGGAGAGACCACTCAGTAGATTCATGGGCTATATTATGACAGTTCACTTGTTTATTTCATGTCTTAAGTATTACCTTATAATGTCACTTTTGAACAAATTAAAAGAAAGCGTTTGTTTAACTTTGATTTCTGTACCTCTTTGTTGTGACTTCCTAATTAGACCTATATTAATGAAAGAGAATAAATTTTGAACATGATATAACAGTGATGCAAACTTGAAATGCTATGTTTCATAGTCCATTAACAGAAATTTAATAGAAAATATTTTAAGTCATAATATACTTTGTTGTAAAGTAGGGTTAGGACTGTCTTTACTTGGGGACTGTCTTTACACCAAGTCTAGCATTCTGGCCTGCCAGGCTATGGAACCAGCAGGTGAATTGCACCAGTGCTTGATGAGGTTGCGCTGCATCTTGCCTTCTTTTAAAGCTCTGTTGGGTGCTTGGACTTCCACAGTGTCGGCAAGGTTTTGGCTCCTTCTCCATTCTCCAGGCTCCATTTGTCCATTTTGCAGCTGACGGTCCAAAAGCCTGTTCTGCATCACTGGGTAGCGGGTATGCATCAGGTTGTGGAGCACAGTACAAGCCTTCACTATGAGCCTGACCGTTTCAGCATGCTGTTGCATGGTGGTGAGCAGTACCTGGAATCTATTGACCATAATACCAAAGGCATTCTCCACCACTCTTCGTGCCTTTGACAATCTGTAGTTGTAGATATGCTCTTCCCTGGTCAGCTTCTTGCTGCTATGTCTTCATCAGGTTTGTTCTTAGGGAGAAAGCGTCATCACCCACAGTGAAGTAGGGAACATCTTGTGTATGTCATTGGGCAGGGGGTCTGGACATGGCCAACCAATGATGATGTCTAGATCTTGCTTCAGCTCACTGGTTGTAGATTTGGGCGTCTGATACAGCACCATTTCCTGATACATCAGCCCAGAGGAACTTGTAGTCGGAACTGACCATGCCAAACAGTATGATGCTGAAGAAGCCCTTGTAGTTGTACTATTCCAACCCTGTGTTGGGGGGAGCTTTGCATGCCACATGCTTGCCATCAATGGCACCAATGGTGTTGGGAAGTTCCAACTCTGCAGCCAGTCATCAGCAATTTGCCGCTATTCTTCGGTGGTGGGGCAAGTCATAAGCTCATCAAAGTACTCCTCCACTATGGCCTCACGTACCTCTCTGACAACTTTGCTGATGGTGTGGCACCCTCCAGGTATACTGCATGTCCCTGTATTTTGTATCAGAGGCCAGGTGGCGCAGGGTTACTTTGACCTTGAGACCAGGCTCTAAGTTACGTCTGAAGTTGGTTGGTTCCTTGGTGGGAGTGAGCCGGTTCACCAATTGGTCAAACATGGATGGGGGCATTCTCATGAAGTTGTGAAAGGCACATGGAGCTCCACCGTCAGCTTATTGTACATACCCGGGTCCAGTCTTCTTCCAACCCATGGTCTCACCCAAACAGTTCTTTGTGTTCTTCATCACCTTCTCCACCTCTGGAGCAATTGCTGGACCTGGACAAGTTGATTATGTTGTTGGATGGGAGCAACTATCACACTACATCTTTGGGCATCCATAACTACATCTGTAATTCTCCACAGCTGGACCGACAATGACTGGCAAATATGTGTTTGCAAATTGTTTGCAAATCAGATGCAAAGCAGACGGAATTCAAACGCTTTATCCATGGCCAGTCTGCATTTCCTACAAATTGTTTTTTTTTTCCATGATGTAGACGTGATTGGCACGCTATATATCTGTTTTACACACTGTTCCAGTCCGCTGGCAAGCTGCAATACCGGATATACAGTGCATAGATTATGTATTGCATATGTAAAGCGGATGTCATCCGCAACCAAAAGTTTGTGCAGCTCAAAAATCCTGGCAACGGAAAATCGTGCCTCTGCGGATAATTGCGGAAGTGTGCGGATGTTGGCCGACTCACGCAAGCATGTTTCACGGATATTGCGGATGTTTAGTGAATATAAACCAATTCTGTGCGCAACTCATACGCAAATCTTCCTCAACGCCAGTGGGACCGTGCCTTAACATCGTGACTCAGAAATGGGCTTCATATCGGCTGTTCAGGGTCTTGATAGGAAACGTATGGGTGATGTCATGCAGGCTTTATCCAAAACACAGTAATTACAGTCTGTGGTTTAGTCTCACACTGTTCAAATGTCTCTTGGATAGTCTTCTCCAAAAGACAACAAATGCTGGAAAGTCGCAGCTTTGAAGGAACTTCTCAGGGCTCTTACAGAAATTTAGAGTAGGAAGGCACGAGATATCAGGGGCAGGGGGCTTCCATTCAAGTACCAACCCCCCACCCCTACCTTGTTGGAAAGAAGCTCCATCATTTTTCTTTTTTCCAGTATCAATGGAAGTCATTTGCTGCAACTTCAGCTTTACATCTCTCTCATATATCATCTTCAACTGCTTATTTGGGATTGACTCGCAGGGGCAACAGCTCCAGCAGGGGACCCCAAACTTCCCTTTCCCGGGCCACATTCATCACCTCTGTCTGTGGGATGTAGAGGCATTCCCAGGCCAGTGTGGAGATATCTCGCCACCTAGTCCTAGGCCTGCTTGGTCCACTGGCTGCTCTCCACCTAACAGACGAAGTGAAAAGATGCGCACTTTAATGGAATAAAGTTTAACTATTCATAACATGTTTTTATTCGGACTCGATCAGAGTTTTCATCTGTTTGTCAACAGGGTACCCAGCAGTTTGTTCAATGTGGCTTTTGCCAAAAAGGGGCACTCCACAGACCAGTTTTTCACAGGTTCTGTGCATGTGCGGCCCGCTCACTGACTCATGATTTTGCTGGTGCTTATGGTCCATGAAAGCTCCACATAAATAAATAATTACCTGGGAAAAATCTGCATGATGGCGCAGCTACTTTGCTCCACTACTGAGGAAAAATCCTGTTTCTGAAGGTTATTTTTCTCTTCTTCAGTTAGTGTGGAATAATGTCTTTGCTGTTTAATTTGCTCTTTCTTTTCATTACAACCCCAATTCCAGTGAAGTTGGGACGTTTTGTAAAATGTAAATAAAAACACAATAATGTGCAAATCCTCAACCTATATTCAGTTGAATACACCACAAAGACAAGATATTTAATAAAAAAGAAATAACTGGTGCAGCACAGAAATAAGTGGAAAAAGTCTTTAATAAGGTGCTGAAAAAAAAATGTTCAAAGGGACTGACGTTTCGATGTGAGAGTCACATCTTCCTCAGAGTCCTGCACAAACAGATGGTACAGCATAAATACTAATAAGAAGCAGGTGCTTTCAAAAGGGCATAACCATCATTAGATTCTGAGTACGGATTGCCGTTATAAAACGGCAATCCGTACTCAGAATTTAACTTATGCCATAGCAAGGCACTACAAACAGGCCGGTCATGGCTCTCCAGCATCTTTAAAATTTGGGGGGGATTGAGAGAATTATAGTTCCACCCAGAGGTGGTGACATCATCAAAAAACTTATGTAGAGAAGCATTTTGGATTTATACTTTAGGCACTTTGGAAACTTTTGGTTTAAATGAAGATCTAAAATTTTCTTGTTTTCTTTAATAATTGTTTTTTGGTTTTAGTCATGTGTGTTTTGGGACAGTGTGTTTCTGATCATGAATTGATTACTAATTGAGTGAGTGTTGTGCCCTTTGAGTGATGGTTATGCCCTTTTGAAAGCACCTGCTTCTTATTAGTATTTAAGCTGTACCATCTCTGTTTGTGCAGGACTCTGAGGAAGATGTGACTCTCACATCGAAACGTCAGTACCTTTGAACATTTTTTTTCAGCACCTTATTAAAGACTTTTTCCACTTATTTCTGTGCTGCACCAGTCATTTCTTTTTTTACAAATTGGTCCTGTCTGGTTGCACCAGATTTGTTTGTGCTGTGCAGAAGCATGGTGAACTCTTTGTCTTTGCTTTACAAGATATTTAATGTTCAAACTGATAAACTTTATTGTTTATGTGCAAATATTTGCGCATTTTGAAATGGATGCCTGCAACACATTTAAAAAAAGCTGGGACAGTGGTATGTTTACCACTGTGTTACATCACCTTTTCTTCTAACAACACTCAGTAAGCATTTGGGAACTGGGGAGAGTAATTGTTGAAGCTTTGTAGGTGGAATTCTTTCCCATTCTTGCTTGATGTATGACTTCAATTGTTCAACAGTCCGGGGTCTCCGTTGTCATATTTTGCGCTTCATAATGCACCACATTTTCAATGGTCGACAGGTCTGGCCTGCAGGCAGGCCAATCTAGTACCTGCAGTCTTTTATTACGAAGCCACCCTGTTGTAACACGTACAGAATATGGCTTGGCATTGTCTTGCTGAAATAAGCAGGGACGTCCCTGAAAAAGACGTTGCTTGGATGGCAGCATGTGTTGCTCCAAAACCTGGATGTACCTTTCAGCATTGATGGTGCCATCACAGATGTGTAAGTTGCCCATGCCATGAGCACTAACACACCCACACACCATCACAGATGCTGGCTTTTGAACTTTGCGCTGGTAACAATCTAGATGGTCTTTTTTCTCTTTTGTCTGGAGAACACGACATCCATGATTTCCAAAAACAATTTGAAATGTCGACTCATCAGACCACAGCACACTTTTTCACTTTGTGTCTGTCCATTTCAAATAAGCTCGGGCCCAGAGAAGGCGGCGGCGTGTCTAGATGTTGTTGATGTTTGGCTTTCGCTTTGCATGGTAGAGTTTTAACTTGACGTTTTAACTTTAATGCAGTGCCGCCTGAGGGATCAAAGGTCACAGGCATTCAGTGTTAGTTTTTGGTCTTGCAGCGTACGTGTAGAAAGTTCTCCAGATTCTCTGAATTTTCTGATTGTATTATGGACTGTAGATGATGGAATCCCTAAATTCCTTGCAATTGAACATTGAGAAACATTGGTCTTAAACTGTTGGACTATTTTTTCACAGTTGTTGACAAAGTGGTGATCCTCAACCCATCTTTGCTTGTGAACAGCTGAGCCTTTTGGGGATGCTCCTTTTATACCCAGTCATGACACTCACCTTTTTCCAATTAACCTGTTCACCTGTGGAATGTTCCAAATAGGTGTTCTTTGAGCATTCATCAGCTTTTCCAGTCTTTTGTTGCCCCTGTCCCACCTTTTTTGAAATGTGTTGCAGGCATCCATTTAAAAATGAGCAAATATTTGAACAAAAACAAAAAAGTGTCAGTTTGAACATTAAATATCTTGTCTTTGAGGTCCTTTCAATTGAATACAGGTTGAAGAGAATTTGCAAATCATTGTACAAGTATTATCGTAGACACCCTCTCTACTTTTAAGATTAGGCTTAAAACTTTCCTTTTTGCTAAAGCTTATAGTTTGGGCTGGATCAGGTGACCCTGAACCATCCCTTAGTTATGCTGCTATAGACGTAGACTGCTGGGGGGTTCCCATGATGCACTGTTTCTTTCTCTTTTTGCTCTGTATGCACCACTCTGCATTTAATCATTAGTGATCGATCTCTGCTCCCCTCCACAGCATGTCTTTTTCCTGGTTCTCTCCCTCAGCCCCAACTAGTCCCAGCAGAAGACTGCCCCTCCCTGAGCCTGGTTCTGCTGGAGGTTTCTTCCTGTTAAAAGGGAGTTTTTCCTTCCCACTGTAGCCAAGTGCTTGCTCACAGGGGGTCGTTTTGACCGTTGGGGTTTTACATAATTATTGTATGGCCTTGCCTTACAATATAAAGCGCCTTGGGGCAACTGTTTGTTGTGATTTGGCGCTATATAAAAAAAATTGATTGATTGATTCTGTTTTTATTTACATTTCACACAACGTCCCCACTTAATTGGAATTGGGTTTGTAAATGCGTACATAACACTCACAAATATGTCATGTAAATGTTTTTTCTCAAAGGTGGAACACATAAATAGTGAGGAGCACGGCATTGCGCGCACACACCGTGTTGCGAGGTGTTGGTTTTAGTGCAGAAGGTTCCCTCTTTAACCCTCTGGGGTCCGAGGGCATTTTTTTGAACAGTTCACTCGCCTGGCATAAATGTTTTATTATTGCTGTTAACAGCTCTCCCTGCATCCCACAATCAAGTTTTATGTCTCTTTTTTTCCAGAACAACCTGTTCTTTCATAATATATATGCTTTTGTGTTTTATAAGTGTAATAAATTTTTACAATCAAAAATAAGGAAGTAAATAGTAAAGCGAAAAATAATTTTCCACACACATTTATTCAAAATGCACAGCAAACTATAATAAACTGTTTTGACACTTTATAAAGGTAATTTGAGGTCTTGTGTGAAAGACTGTACAACAAAAAGATTAAAACAATAAACACAAATGCACATTTTGAACAATATATACAAAATGGTCTATGTGTTTATGCTCCAGTCTGAGGAGTGGCCCCTCTCCCTCACCTCATTGATATGGTAAAGGGTGCTTTACACCAGAGGGAGAGAGCCACAGAGTAATCCAGTAACATTCAAATGCAAACTAGTGGAGCAATCCTGATAGTTACACACTCTTTGTTTGAGCACATGAGATTGTCATGCGAGGCTCTCCGTCTGCTTTCACTTTCGCTGTGCATAATGGTGCATGGCGCATTGGAGGAGTTAGGGGGCTATTCAAACGGGCCAGCTAGTAAGATATCACTCCTGAAAACGTTCTTTGGTTTATCACATGAGGTAAATCTGCCCTACGATTGGATTTTGGAAAACCATGTGACGGTGAACCAATTCCGATTGGACACTCACATTGCATATGTCATCACACAGTTTCTGTTAGGAGTACAAAGATGGCCGATGGTGGATCAAAGAGTACGTTTCTATCTCATATCATTAAAAAGTTATTTATAATTTAGTAAAGCTTGGTCCCAGCCGTTGTATATGATGGCGTCGGCCCCGGAGGGTTAAACCCCACCTTTGCCACATTTCTCCATGTAACATGAAGTTGCATCAGGAAAAGCATCCGGTGTAAAACTTGTGCCAAATCAACATGCAGATCCAACTTGGATTTGCTGTGGTGACCCAGAGTGAAAATGAGGGAGCAGCTGAAGTGACTTACTTTTACAATTATACATCATCATATCACCTACCATCCCTGGTTCTCAAGACCAGGCACCTAAGTGGCTCTACTCTTCCTTTTTTTTTAGATATTTAAATATACTTTAGTATACACTAGTAGAGGTTTACCTTAGAATTGGAGTGTATAATAGAAGATATACCTTACTGAATTTTTATGTACATTGAACTGACACGCTTTTTACCGGCCCCTGCTGGAATTGTGTGAGAGTCAAGGATGCTTATTCACCATCTTTGGGTGGTTTTCTGTCTTTTTGCAAATTCTTGCTGTCTAAAAGAACACTCTTGTGAAGGTGGTAAATGCGCAACAATGTCTTGATGTTCGACAATTTCCTGCCTGCTTCCCGCACCAAATCTCATAGCATCGTTCAACAAATTTTCTACCTCGTCAGTATGTTCATTGTTTATTTCCAATATTCCACAAGATAAATACAGGTATCCAGTCCAATCCAATTTATTTATATAGCACATTTAACAACAAAAACGTTCCAAAGTGCTGCACATATAGTAGAATCACGATAGATAAAACCCCAGTAGTCAAGAAATAAAGTAAGAAAATTAACAATAAAAATAACTAAAATGTGCAAGATAAATAAATAAATACATACATACAGCATACAAAAGATAAAACCAATAAAATCTACCAAAATAAAACAAACCCAATAAAACAGAGGACCACACAACTCACGCAGTGTTAAAAACCAGAGAATAAAAGTGGGTCTTCAGACGAGACTTAAAACACTCCACTGTGGGGGCTGTTCGGACATGGAGGGGCAGAGCGTTCCAAAGTCTGGGGCCAGCCACAGAGAAAGCCCTGTCCCCCCGGTTTTAAGTCTCGTCTTGGGTACCACGAGCTGGAAATGGCCCTCAGACCCCAGAGCATGCGCCGGAGAGTAAATATGTAGGAGGTCAGTGATGTATTGAGGGGCCATTCCATTCAAAGCTTTAAAGACAAACAGTAAAATCTTAAAATCAATTCTAAAATTAATAGGAAGCCAGTGCAAGGATGCAAGAATCGGGGTTATGTGTTCACGCTTCCAGGCTCCTGTTAAAAGTCGCGCTGCAGCGTTCTGGACTAACTGCAAACGGGAAAGAGCCCGTTGGCTAATGCCGAAATAAAGTGCGTTACAGTAGTCCAGACGACTTGAAGTGAAAGCGTGCACAACTTGTTCTAAAAGGTTGAAAGATAAAAACGGTTTTACCTTTGATAAAAGACGAAGATGATAAAAGCACGATTTCAAAACACTATTGATTTATCAAATTTAAAATCGCTGTCTATTGTGAAGCCAAGGCTGGTGACCTTGGGACGTACAAAATCCTTAAGCGGTCCCAAGTCAACGAGGGGACTTCCAAACAACATAACCTCTGTCTTGCCCTCATTAAGTTTCAAAAAAATTCTGTGACAACCAAGCCCTGACGTCACACAGACAGTCGAGTAGGGGTGTCAGGGGGCAAAGGCTGTTTAAGGTATGGCAATAATTTAATGCTGATATCATTTAAACAAGTAAATTCTGTGATATTTTGGTATTGTTGTATGATAAATGTAGTGCTTAGTAAGGTTGGGTATTGAAACCCAGCTCTCTTCGGGTATTGTTAAGAAATGATTTATCCACTGACATCAATAGCCTTTTTGCTTAATGGTTGCCTTATCGGTTCTTCAGAGTGGCCGTTGATTTTGGGGGGTGTTTGTTGGGAAAATGATAATGCCTCTACGTTGATTACAGAACCCCTGCAGGGTCTGTAATCAACCGTTTCTGCAGCGCAGCTCTTCTTTGAAGCTTGAAGCAATGAATAGGGATGGGTATCGAGAACCGGTTCCTTTCGGGTATCGTTAAGAAATGATTCGATACACCGACATCAATAAGCTTCGTGCTTAACGATTCTGTTATCGGTCCTTCAGAGTGGCCGTTGTTTTGGCGGGTGTTTGTCAGGAAAATTATCATTTCTCTACATTGATTACAGACCCTGCAGCGGGTCCTTAATCAACTTTTCTGCAGCGCGGCTTTGCTTTGAACCTTGAACCAATCGAAGCGTGGTTCACAGATTGAAGCAATGCTTTGGTCGATTGCTTCGTTTATTTATTTCGCTTAATTTCCCCCCGCTAAAACCCTAAAGAGCATACGTCTGTGAGTATTATTTACCTTTTCTATGTTAAACCGACCTGTTATGGTCTTCTGAAACAGTTGATAGATGTATTTTAGAACTTAAAAACGGGAGCGATGTTAACGCGTTAGCATGTCTATGGCATTTTCAATGTTAAAAGTTAGCATTTAGCAATTGCAGCCGTCATCACGTTCGGGTGCATTTGTTTTCAAATTGTAATATTTCTTAAATTTATTTTTGTTTATATATTAATAATCTAATGATTATTATATACAATTTTAGAGAAAGAAACAAAAAGACCCTGAATAGAAACACAACAGAAAATATATAATAGCAACTAACATAAATAAATAAATATATACAGAAATAAGTGTTTCCTGTGAACACCAAGTGACTCTCACACCTCCATTTCATCCCTGTCTTATTTAAGTTTAATGACAGTTTGTTTCAGTCAAATCATATTTTCAGTTTGTTAATTTCTTCAGTGATTTCCTCCAGAACTATCTGCCAAACTATAGAAACTACTGCATCCTAGTAAGAGCAGAATACTACTGGAATGAATCTGAATAAGGAAAGTTGTATTTTTTTTTCTCACTAAATGGATACTGCACTCACTCCAGTTTATTGTCTGGAATAGTCCCAGATTGCATTTCAGAGCTTCTAGAATTCAAACATTTTCGTGCAGGTGGTGTTGGGGGGTAATTTTGGGTTTCAACTTTTTTTGTTTTTCAACACTTTCATCTCTGAATATGAGTTGTGATTCACTTTTGTGCGGATTAAAGTTACTAACTGGGACTCCTGTCTTGTTGCAAGAAAGAAACGAGAATCATCCTCTGTTCTGTTCACACAGCTCCAAACGTTGCACGGCTCTCTGACAAGTCAAGATAGAATGATAGAATTCAGTCTGAATTAATAACTTCAAAGCGAAACACAGTTTTGTTTATTTTTATTTATGTCCAGAGATCAAGGATACAGTGACAAATTTCATATTTATTTACTTTAAGACTCAAGGAAATACATAGAAAACCTGTAAAGCCTACTTTTAGTACAAAATTCACGAGATATCGATAAGGGAATCGATAAGGAATCGGATCGATAAGCAGAATCGATAATGGCATCGATATCGATAAAACCTTATCAATACCCATCCCTAGCAATGAAGCATTGATCCGACCTGCTGCTTTGTTGGTTTTATTTCTTAATTTTTCCCCGCTAAAACCCCAGAGAGCACATGTCTGAGTAATATTTACCTTTTTTATGTTAAACTGGCGTGTTATGGTCTACTGAAAGTTGATAGATGTATTTTATGACTTAAAAACGCGACTGATGCTAACGCGTTAGCATGTCTATGGTGTTTTCAGTGTTAAAGTTAGCATTAAGCTCTTCGCACCTCAGCACTTTGTATGCATTTGTTTTCTGTATAATAATTAATGGCTCAGCGTTTGTTGTAGAAGAGTCAAATGCATTACAAATTGTAATATTAAATTTATTTTTTAGATATTAATAATAATAGCAACAACAATAATAATAGTAATAATAGTAATAATAACTAATAATGCTACAATACAATTTTAGAGAAAGACAAAAAAAAAAACCTGATAAACACAACAGAAAATATAAAACCAACTAACAATGAACATAAATATATAAATAAATGTGAACACCTTCAATGTTGTTAGTTAATATCTGAAGTTTTTCTAAAAATATTAGTCCTATCAATGGTATGCTTTGGTGTTCACTCATACACTCATGTTCACCCGCTTCTCCAGGATCTGGTTGCAGGGGCAACAGTTCCAACAATGGACCCCAGACGTCCATTTCTCAGGCCACGTTGACCACCTCTGACTAGGGTTGGGTATTGAAAACTGGTTATTCTTAAGAATCATTAAGAAATGATTCACTTTGAAAATTTAATACCCATTACTCCATTGGATGATGTTGAAATTGAGGATGGCAAGCTGGCTGTTCCAGCAATATCAAATGCAACCCAATTCCAATAAAGTTGGGATGTTGTGTGAAATGTAAAGAAAACAGAATACAATGATTTGCAAATCATCTTCAACCTATATTCAATTGAATACACCACAAAGACAAGATATTTAATGTTCAAACTGAATTACTTTTTTTGTTTCTGTGCAAATATTTGCTCATTTTGAAATAGATGCCTGCAACACTTCAAAAAAGTTGGGATGGGGCATCAAAAGACTAAGTTGAGTTGATGAATCCTCAAAGAACGCCTAATTGGAAACATGAGAGTGTGATGATTGGGTATAAAAAGAGCATCCCCAAAAGGCTCACCCATTCACAAGCAAAGATGGGGTGAGGATCACCACTTTGTGAACAACTGCGTCAAAAATAGTGCAACAGTTTAAGAACAATGTTTCTCAATGCTCAATTGCAAGGAATTTGTAGATGATGGAATCCCTAGTCCATAATATAATCAGAAGATTCTGAGAATTTGGAGAACTTTCTACACGTAAGCGGCAAGACCGAAAACCAACATTGAATGCCCGTGACCTTTAATCCCTCAGGCGGCACTGCAATAAAAACGGACATCATTGTGTAAAGGATCTTACCGCGTGGGCTTCAGAAAACCATTGTCAGTTAACACAGTTCGTCGCTACATCAACAAGTGCAAGTTAACACTCTACCATGCAAAGCGAAAGCCAAACATCAACAACATCCAGAAACACCGCTGCCTTCTCTGGACCCGAGCTCATTGGAAATGGACAGATGCAAAGTGGAAAAGTGTGCTGCAGTCTGATGAGTCCACATTTTAAATTGTTTTTGGAAATCATGGATGTTGTGTCCTCTAGACAAGAGGAAAAAGACCATCCAGATTGTTACCAGCGCAAAGTTCAAAAGCCATCATCTGTGATGGTATGGGGGTGTGTTAGTGCCCATGGCATGGGCAGTGTACACATCTGTGATGGCACAATCAATGCTGAAAGGTACATCCAGGTTTTGGAGCAACACATGCTGCCATCCAAGCAATGTCTTTTTCAGGGATGTCCCTGCTTATTTCAGCAAGAAAATGCCAAGCCACATTCTGCACATGTTACAACAGCATGGCTTCGTAGTAAAAGAGTGCGGGTACTAGACTGGCCTGCCTGCAGTCCAGACCTGTCGCCCATTGAAAATGTGTGGCGCATTGTGAAGCGCAAACTATGACAACAGAGACCCTGGAGTGTTGAACAACTGAAGTCGTACATCAAGAAAGAATGGGAAAGAATTCCACCTACAAAGCTTCAACAATTAGTGTCCTCAGTTCCCAAATGCTTGAGTGTTGTTAGAAGGAAAGGTGATGTAACAGTGGTAAACATACCACTGTCCAACTTTTTTGAAACGTGTTGTAGGCATCCATTTCAACATGAGCCAGTATTTGCACAAAAACAAAGTTTATCAGTTTGAACATTAAATATCTTGTCTTTGTGGTGTATTCAATTGAATATAGGTTGAAGAGGATTTGCAAATCATTGTACTGTTTTTATTTACATTTTACACAATGTCCCAACTGTGTATAATGCCTGTGTCAGAGGCTAGAACTGTGTGTGTGTGTGTGTGTGTGTGTGTGTGTGTGTGTACACAGTGGTGGCCAAAAGTATTGAGACAGCATGATAAAATCGAATTTTTAGTTAATTGTTTATTAGCGCTCTATTGTATTACTCACAAAATATGCAATATTTCATCATATTTCCTGCACTGCTGGCTGCGCTGGGGGGGTCTGGCTGTCGGGGGCCTTGTGCTCTTCCTGGCCCCGGGGTCGGGCCTTGCCTCTTGTCTGGGGTCTGGGCCTCGCCCTCGTGTGGCTCGGTGGTCTCTACCTTGTGCTTTGGATTCGGTTCCGGTGGCTCCTTTGCTCCCTGTCCTTGCCGCCACTCGCTCCCGCCCTCGGGGGCCATGGCCCGGGTGGCGTGGTTCTGGGGCTCCCCCTGTTGGTGGTCCCATGCCGGTGCTCTGTGTGTTTTCCTCGGGTTTGGGGCGGCTCCCTGTGACCCTGTGGGGAGGATGTTGTCGGGGGTGCGTTCCGGTGCTGTCGGGCCACTCCCCTGTTGGTCCACGTGGCTTCTGATGTGCCGGAGTGGTCCATGTCATATGGTAAGGTTCTGTATTCTTGTCTTGGCCCAACACACCAGCCACAGTAGTGATCGGATATTTAGCTGTGATCTGGGTCTGTGTGTGGATGGTCGGGTCTTTGTGGCCGTCGCTACAATTTGGTTTTTGGGTGCTCTTAAGAGGATTAACACTACAGTGTTCTGGATTAGGGTATGGATGCTCACTAATTAGACAACAGACTGTTGCTGTCACTGTTTGTTCATGTGTGGTTGTTTGTCATGGTATGTCATATGGTTGGGGCCCCGTCTCCTCTGTGTCTCACGTCACAGTTATTGTCTTCAGCACTTGTCTCTCGTTCTTGTCTGTCTTTGTGTTGTTTTGGTGGTTGGCCCTGAGTAGGATGTTGTTGGCTCTGTTGTGATGTTGTTGACTGTTTGACTCTCAGTGGAATTAGCAGGACCAAGAAGAACACCATGAAAACCACTTTGAGAGTTCAGACCAACAATGCAGGTTGATGTGAACATGAAGCTGTTTGTGTTCAGACATAATGTGAGTAAACTTTATGATTGGTCCACAGAGTGAAGCAGAAGAGGTCAGAGGTTCTCAGGGTACCATCTGCTCTGCAGCATCACACATGCCTGAACCGCATGTTTATGGTCTGTTGACGTCAGTCATATATTATCATTCATAATGTCTTCATTCTGTAGCAACAAACACTTGGATGATGTTCATTCACTCATTTATATTCATGAGTGCATCATTCATGGCTTTACTGTTGAAAGTGAACATTTGAATTATTTGTGCCTTATTTTGATAAATTCTGATCTTGATCTTTAAGAAAAATAATTTAAGGATTTGACTTTTCAGTTTGCTTTTAACAGAACTGGATTTTATGAACAAAATTCAGAGAATCTTACACGGTGAAAAAATATAAGGTGTCCAGAAAGTATTCACAGCACTTCACTTTTTCCACATTTTGTTTTGCTTCAGTCTTATTTCAAAATGGATGAAATTCATTTGTTTCCTCAAAATGCTCCACACAATACCCCTTAATGACTATGAAAAAAATGTTATTTTTGAAAATTTATTCAAATAAAAAAAAAAACTTAAAAATAATATGTACATATGTGTTCACAGCCTTTGCCATGAAGCTCAAAATTGAACTCAAGTGAATCTTATTTTTATTGATCATCCTTGATGTTTTTACAGCTTAATTGGAGTCCACCCTGGGTAAATTCACGTGATTGGTCATGATTTGGAAGGAGTCATACCTGTTTACATAGAAGGTCCCATAGTTGACAGTGCATGTCAAAGCACAACCCAAGCGTGAAGTCAAAGAAATTGTCTGTATACCTCTGACACAGGATTGTCTTGAGTCACAAATCTGGGGAAGGGAAAGAAACAGTTTTGTTGCTTTGAAGGTCCCAATGAGTACAGTGACCTCCATCATCCATAAATGGAAGACTTTCGGATTCATCAGGACTCTTCCTAAAGCTGGCTGCCTGTCTAAACTGAGCGATCGAGAAAGATGAGCCTTAGTCAGGGAGGTGACCAAGAACTTGATGGTCACTCTGTCAGAGCTCCAGCATTCCTCTGTAGGAGAACCTTCCAAAAGGGCAACCATCTCTGCAGCAATCCACCAATCAGGCCTGTATGGTAGAGTGGCAAGACAGAAGCCACTCCTTGGTAAAAGGCATGTGGCAGACCACCTGGAGTTTGCCAAAAGGCACCTGAAGGACTCTGAGACCATGAGAAACAAAATTCCAGGGGAGGTGATGGTCTAGTGGTTAAGGCGTTGGGCTTGAGACCAGAAGATCTTTGGTTTAAATCCCAGCCTGACTGGAAAATCACTAAGGGCCCTTGGGCAAGGTCTTTAATCCCCTATTACGCCTGGTGTGTAGTGAGCACCTTGTATGGCAGCACCCTGACATCGGGGTGAATGTGAGGCATTATTTGTAAAGCACTTTGAGCTTCTGATGCAGATGGAAAAGCGTTATATAAATGTAGTCCATTTAACAAAATTCTTTGGTCTGATGAGACAAAGATTGAACTCTTTGCCGCGAATGGCAGGCGTCATGTTTGGAGGAAACCAGACGCCATCCCTACAGTGAAGTATGGTGGTGGCAGCATCATGCTTGTGGGGATGTTTTTCAGCAGCAGGAACTGGGAGACTAGTAAGGATTGAGGAAAAGATAATGGAGCAATGTACAGAGACATCCCAGATGAAAACCTGTTTCACAGCGCTCTTGAACTCAGAGTGGGTCGACTGTTCATCTTTCAGCAGGACAATGACCCAGAATGCACAACAAAGATATCAAGGGAGTGGCTTCAGGACAACTCTGTGAATGTCCTTGAGTGGCCCAGCCAGAGCTCAGACCTGAATCTGATTGAACATTTCTGGAGAGATCTGAAAATGGCTGTGCACTGACACTCCCCATCCAACCTGATGGAGCTTGAGAGGTGCTGCAAAGAGGAATGGGGAAAAAACTGTCCAAAGATAGGTGCACCAAGCTTGTAGCATCATATTCAAGACTAGAGGCTGTAATTGCTGCCAAAGGTGCATCAGCAAAGTCTTGAGCCATAGGTGTCAATACTTACGTACATATGATTTCGTCGTTGTTGTTTTTTTTATTTTTTATTAATAAATTTGCAAAAAAACAAACATGTCATTATGGGGTGTTGTGAGTACAAATTTGAGAGGGAAAACGGAATTTATTCCATTTTGGAATAAGGCTGTATCATAATAAAATGTGGAAAAAGTGAAGCATTGTATATTTTCTGGTTGAACTGCATAATGTGGAGACAAAATCCACACTCATGAAAAAGTGATGATTTTCTTTGTCCATGTTTATATCTTTTGCAGAATGTTGAGGAGAACATGGTGATGTTTGTCAAAAATGAGCTGAAGAGCATCCAGAAGGTTCTCCTGACAAATGATGTAGAATACTTAGAGAGTCAGAGTGAGAATGAGGAGCAGAGGAGCAGCAGACTGGTTTTCCTGTACCTCACAGTGACCTTCATGAGGAGAATGAACTATGAGGAGCTAGC
Organism: Thalassophryne amazonica; assembly: GCF_902500255.1. Taxonomy (NCBI): domain Eukaryota; kingdom Metazoa; phylum Chordata; class Actinopteri; order Batrachoidiformes; family Batrachoididae; genus Thalassophryne; species Thalassophryne amazonica. The sequence continues at coordinate 111,112,097 of NC_047111.1, read as the reverse complement.
TGACTGCCTGCAGAGCAGTAAGAGGACTTATGTCCACATTTAACATAGACGCTAAATGACACATGATGTTGGTTCATTTGAAATATATTCATGTGTGAATTCAGAAAAACAGGAAGTGATGTCATCATTCAGTAACTGATCTGTGCTGTTTGTTCTTTCAGGAACTCGTGCTGAAGTTTGTCGTCGTAAATTCAAATCTAAGGTAAAGCAGAAGTTTGAGTGTGTGTTTGAGGGGATCTCAAAAGCAGGAAAGTCAACTCTTCTTAAGGAGCTCTACACAGAGCTCTACATCACAGAGGGCGGGGCTTCAGAGGTCAACCAGAAACATGAGATCAGACAGATTGAAGCAGCATCCAGGAAAACAGGCATACCACAAACAACAATCACACGTGAAGACATCTTTAAAGCCTCAGCTGACACACAGCCACCAATCAGAACAGTGCTGACAAAGGGCGTGGCAGGCATCGGGAAAACAGTCTTAACACAGAAGTGGACTCTGGACTGGGCTGAAGGACGAACCAACCAGGACTTCCACTTCATATTTCCATTCACTTTCAGAGAGCTGAATGTGCTGAAACAGAAGAAGTTCAGCTTTGTGGAACTTGTTCATCACTTCTTTCCTGAAATCAAAGAAGCAGGAATCTGCAGCTTCCAGCACTTTCATGTCTTGATCATCTTGGATGGTCTGGATGAGTGTCGCCTCCCTCTGGACTTCCACAGCAATAACATCCTGACTGATATCACAGAGTCGAGCTCAGTGGATGTTCTGCTGACAAACCTCATCAGAAGGAACCTGTTTCCCCCAGCTTGCCTCTGGATCACCACACGACCTGCAGCAGCCAATCAGATCCCTCCTGAGTGTGTGGACATGGTGACAGAGATCAGAGGCTTCACTGACTCTCAGAAGGAGGAGTACTTCAGGAAGAGATTCAGAGATGAGGAGCAGTCCAGAAAAATCATCTCCCATGTGAAGACATCACGAAGCCTCCACATCATGTGTCACATCCCAGTCTTCTGCTGGATCACTGCTACAGTTCTGGAGGACGTGTTGGACACCAGAGACACACCAGAGCTGCCAGAGTCCCTGACTGAGATGTACATCTTCTTCTTGGTGGTTCAGTCCAAAGTGAGGAAGGTCAAGTATGATGGAAGAGCTGAGACAGATCCACTGTGGAATCCAGAGAACAGGAAGATGATTGTGTCTCTAGGAAAACTGGCTTTTGAGCAGCTGCAGAAAGGGAACCTGATCTTCTATGAAGAGGACCTGACAGGGTGTGACATCGATATCAGAGCAGCCTCTGTGAACTCAGGAGTCTTCACAAAGATCTTTCAAGAGGAGAGAGGACTGTACCAGGACAAGGTCTTCTGCTTCGTCCATCTGAGTGTTCAGGAGTTTCTGGCTGCTCTTTATGTCCATCTGACCTTCATCCAGTCTGGAGACAATCTGATGTCCAAAGAACAAACAACATCCAGAAGGTCTGAGACATCTGAAGATAAACGTAAACTAACGCGTCTCCACCAGAGTGCTGTGGTCGAAGCCTTACAAAGTCCAAATGGACACCTGGACTTGTTCCTGCACTTCCTTCTGGGTCTTTCCCTGCAGACCAATCAGACTCTCCTACGAGGCCTGATGATACAGACAGACAGAATCTCTGAGACCAGTCAGGAAACAGTCGAGTTCATCAAGAAGAAGCTCAATGAGAATCTGTCTTCAGACAGAAGCATCAATCTGGTCCAGTGTCTGAATAAACTGAAGGGTTGTTCTCGACTGAATCAGATCCAACAGCTCCTGAACTCAAGTCTCTCTATAGAAGGTCTTTCTCCTTCTGTTTTATCTGGTCTAATCTTCATCTTACTGTCATCAGATCAACATCTGGATGTGTTTGACCTGAAGAAATACTCTGCTTCACATGAGGCTCTTCTGAGGCTGCTGCCAGTGATCAAAGAATCTAAAAAAGATTTGTAAGGACAGAGACACTTTGACATTTGAACAGTGACTTCATTTATATCATTTTAAAGTGAAAATCTTTGTTTTTAATCGTCTTTGCAGGTTATCTGGCTGTGATCTTGCAGAGAGAAGCTGTGAAGATCTGTCTTCAGTTCTCAGACCTCAGTCCTCCAGTCTGCCAAAACTGGACCTGAGTAACAACCAGCTGCAGGATTCAAGACTGGAGAGTCCACACTGTCATCTGGAGACTCTCGGGTCAGGATTTAGTTTTTACTTCAAATGTTTCTCTGAACTCTAAACTGTATCATCAGATATAGTTTCACAGCAACACTCAGATATGTCATGTAGTTATCAGGACCTTCCAAGCTCCGGGAAAAACATGACTTGTTTCTATAAAAGAACCCAAGCTGCACCATTAATTTGGTCAGATGTTTAAGATGAACTTTAAAAGAAAGCTCCATATCAATAATTAATCCCAAATACTTGTAGTTGGTGACTACCTCAAGAATTTTAGCTCAGGCAGTTTTAATTAACGGTATGTTCTATGAGGAAACAGGTGAATTAGGAAAAAAGACATTATTTTGGATTTTTCAGCATTGAAGACCAGTTTTATTTTTGTGACTTCAATGAAGGTGTAACTGACACCAGCCGTCTGAATGCACTGCATCCTACGTGCCAAGTAATCTGCAAACCAAGAGACAGTGTGTGTGGAGATACCATTTTTGTAGAGTTTCTAACAGGAATTTTTTTTTTAAGATTTTTCTTTTTTTCTCTCGTTTTTGGTGGGTAAATGGACCTGAATGCATCTGTTTGTAGAGTTTACCCTGATTTTCCCAGATTTTTTTCCATAGTATAGTCTGGGGAGTGTACTTGGAGACTCAAAGATTGACAGGAGACGGACTTGAAAACCAGATGCTGTATTAAAAACACGCCCATATTGAATAAGAGTCACCATTTACAGTGCTGGGAGCTTGACAACAGACATCTCATGCACTGCTGAGGTCAAGACCCCCGACTTCCCGGCTGTAGCTGCTCTTAAGCCTGTCCTGTGCCTGCCCGCCCTGCTGGGTGGCTCAGTGGCGCTACATGATTGGGTGAAAAGTGTTGCTTTTGACGTTTATATGCGGTGACTGCTCCCATTGTATTATCTGAAACGGTATGTCTAAAAGCAAAACTGTATTGTCTGTGTCGCGTGGTAAGCAAAAGAACAATATGCATCATGGTGTCCCAGAGGAGATATGAAGTTATCAAAGAATTATCAAAGACATCAAGTTATCAAAGTAGCAAATTGGCCATTAGACAGACTGCCCAACAGATTTCTTCAAATCTACTTCACGGATTCTCACCAAATTTTCACCACAGACAGATATTAGGCCTGGTGTGCCCAACCAGTTGATCACGATCAACCAGTCGTTCGCGGGCTGAGTTCCAGTCGATTGCATGAAAAAAATTTGAGAGAATTTAGTGCTGCTACAACAGACTGATGCAGCAGGTGGCAGCAATGCACCAATAAGGATGCCGGCTTCTGGTAAATGCCAGAGATGAAGAGCTCTTCTTCTATGGTGGAGGACAAAAAAGGAAAATTGTCATTTTTATCCTGGATCATTTTTTCATTTATTCGAATGGCAAATCTGGCGAGAGGCCAGACAAAGAATGGTTCACAAGACACCATGACAGAACAAGGGAGAGGAAATGTGACCCGGCCCGGAGGAAGCCCGGGGCCCCATCTGGAGCCAGGCCAGGATGGAGGTCTGTCAACGAGCATTTGGTGGCTGGACTTACCACAGAGCCCAGTTGAGCACAGCCTGATAAGGCAACGTGGACCTTCCATCTCCACCATGTAAGCTCACCACCCACAGGGGGCACCGCTGGTGTTGGGCACGCTGTCCCATGGTTGGCAGTGAAACTCGAGGGCCTCGGCGGACCAGACCCGGGTGGCAGCGGCTAGGTCTGGGGGTGTGGAACGTCACCTCGCTGTGAAGGAAGGAGCCGGAGCTTGTGCGGGAGGTGGAGTGATACCAGTTAGAACTGATGGGCCTCCCCTCCACGCTAGGGATGCACCGATCCACAATTTTTCACTTCTGATCCGGTCCCAATACCTGAATTTGGATGTCTGCTGATACCGATACTTTTCCAATCTGATACCAGAGCTGTGTTTGCTTTAATATTATTATTACCATTATTGTTGATTTTATGAGTATTTTCTTAAAAAGGAGACCTGAATGTTCAGCCACAATTTGCCAGAAGGTGCATCTAAGATGAAAGCCTAGATTTGATGTTTTGGTGAAAGAATTAAGTACTTGCAGCTAACTTTTTAGTACACATTTTCAGCAACAGTTCCGTTAATTTTTCGGAAAATCCATGCTCGCAATTTGAACCTGACAGCCGGGCAGAAATTTGCTGCTAACCACAGCTAGAACACTGCGGAAGAGAGCTCTCTCAAACAGCCTGGCTTCAAAAACCTCCCTCTCCTCTCCTCCTGCTTGGCAGTAAATAAGCAGAGAGCAAACAACAGCAGTTGAGAAGATTCACAGTGGCTCGTCTCCAGTATCGGAAAATGTTGCAGGTTGCATAGGTATGTTCCGATACGCGAATTACATCTGTATCGGAACCAGATACCGATCCGGCATCTGATTGATCCCCTCCCTACCCCTTCACAGCCTCGGCTCTGGAACCACTCTCCTCAATAGAGGTTGGACCTTACTCTTCTCTGGAGTTGCCCAGGGTGTGAGACGCCGGGCGGATGTGGAGATACTTACAAGTCCCCAACTGAGTGCCACTACATTGGAGTTTACCCTGGTAGATGAGAAGGTCACCTCCCTGCACCTTCGAGTGGTGGAGGAAAACTGTAACTGTTGTTTGTGCATATGCACTGAACAGCAGTATGTCGTATTCAGCTTGGGACTCCGGCGAGGGCGGTCGCATCTCCTCGTCTCTCTTCGATCTCTGCTCCAACCTTCAAAGTCCCTACTTCACCAGGCTGTGAATTCTTCAGACTATATTGGATTAATCATGGAATTGATCGGCTGGTCTCTGAATGCTATTGACACCATTTTTTTGTCTACAAGAAGATCACGGCCGGGGGACCCTGCGTGGCCGGATGGAACTTAACCTGCGTACTATGTTCTCGACGCCTGGGAGACTTGGTGGGTCGCATGCTTTGCACCTTTCTCTGTGGAGGACGTCGAGGATTTATTCATATTTGGATTCATAGTAGGAGGGCTGGTACTTATTGGCTTATGTGCTGCCCTGACCTACCGGAAGATTGGCAAGACGGCTGCCGCCAAAACCACGACCCTTTGCTTGTCCGTCATGATTGAGTTGGGCAAGGCGATGCATTGTCAGACTGCGTTAACCCTTGAACTCAGACGCAAATTGGATAACATCTCGGAGCAAATGCGTGCCTTGCAGGAGAAGGTGAAGATTTCAGAGACCGGGGAAATTTTCAGAATTGGGATTTGGTTTGTTCATGTGAAGCTGGAAGTGTTTTTCACTGCTCACCAACAAACACGACAGGCTTATCAGCCTCTGAAGGATAAAATGCCCATTGTTTTTCCCTTCAGAAGAATTTCTACTGCCTTGGGAAGATTGGCTGCCTCCTTATCTCTTACTGCAGTACACAAGGGCAGACAGACTCACACATGGACAAAGACTGAAGCATGCTCCACTTTCCCTTCTACCTCTCCTCCTGCCCCCCATCACACACCCCATCCCGGCCATCTCTCACGCCACGTCTTTTCCCCTCCGGGGGCTGCGAGGTTTTAGCTGTGGCAGATCCCCGTTCCCCTCAAGCTAGCAGCGGCACAACTCCTGTTGCAGCGGCTACCACACACTCACATCGCCTCAATTTGGGAAACGGACTGTTTCAAGTTTAGTGCACATAAACAATATCAAATGTATATGTGTTGTCTTAATTCTGATGTGCCATTATTACAGTAAACAAGTAATAATTCTGGATTAATTGCTGTATCGTGTCTGTGGAAATGTGAGTGTGGGACGTAATCTCGCTGTTGCACTTGTAATGACAATGACAATAAATCTCATCCATCCATCCATTCTTGGACTCCCTGAATGGGGTCTTGTATGGGACTCTGGTGGGGAACTCCATTGTTCGACTGAGGGACTTCAGCGCACACGTGGGCAATGACAGACACCTGGAAAGGCATGATTGGGAGGGCTGCCCTCCCGATCTAAACCCGAATGGTCGTCTGTTATTGAAATTCTGTGTGAGTCACGGACTGTCCATAACGAACACCATGCTCAAACATGAGGTTGCTCATAAGTGTACATTGTACCAGAGCACCCTAGGGCAGGGGTGGCCAAGTTCGGTCCTCGAGAGCCACATTCCTGACACTCTTAGTTGTCTCCCTGCTCCAACACACCTGAATCCTCTGTTCTTCCCTCTGTGCCCACAACTGCAGAGGGAAGGGCTAAAGAACAACAACTTGTCCGGAAAGCCCTCACAGTATGTGGGTACCCACGATGGTCCCTGGACAAAGTGCAGAAGTCCCAGAGAACAAAGAAACCAGATAGACAGGAGACGGAGACGAGAAGAAGAGGAGACACACTTTATCCCCTGTTTACAATGGGGTACTCAGGTCAAAGGAGTTTCAGTCTTTTGTTCATGGTAATGAGTCATTCACGTCAAGGGAGCCATCAGAAAGGCATTCATCCCATCGTTAGAGGGACAGCTGTCCTGCCATTTGGTGTGCTAAATACAGGACAATAGTTGCTAATTAGAGCTATTGTTTAGTCACTAGCATATAGCAGTCTGCCTCTCAGTAGGAGGGGTCTGGTTAGGTTTAAAACTCCAGCATTTGTTGGCTTCTGTTTTATTCTTCTCTACAAGAGTCAGACAGAAGTCAGACTTCCAGAGCAAGAATTTTAGCTGAGGAAGCTTCTGCGATTTGAAGCGAAACGTCCTTGCGTCAAGCAACCCAGTCCAGTCGAAGATTCAAGCTTCTCTGCTACGCTGTGGCGTTCGATATTGCTTGGTAGATCTCGATACACTGTCAACTTTAAAAGTAGATCTTGGTTCAAAAAAGGCTGGGCACCCCTGTATTAGGCCAAGGAAGACTCCATTAAATTTTGGAGGGGATCTGACTCTGGATCCGGATTCTGGCTCAAATTTCATTTTATATAGGCTTTGAAGGATTACATCAAAACTACTTCACAGATTCTCACCAAAGTTTCACCACGGACACATATTAGGCCATGGAAGACTCCATTAAATTTTGGAGGTGATCTGGATTTGATTCCGGATTGTGGATCAAGATTTCACTTTATATATTACGCTTTGAAGAATTACGTCAAAACTACTTCACGGATTCTCACCAAATTTGTACCACAGATGGATATTAGGGCATGGAAGACTCCACTGAACTTTGGAGGTGATCCGGATTGGTGGACGTCAGAAATCTGTAATTGCTCTTGTTAAGATTAGTATATACAAGAACACACCAAAGCCTTTTAACGCTGAGTCAACATAATTGCATTTTCTTCACAAATGAATGTGTTGGAGTAATTTGCTGTGACATGAACAAGCATAGGGGAAAAACTGAGGAAACAAACAATAAGCCAACAGTTTAACACTTATTAATGCATCAGTGGCCAACAGAGACAAGAAGACTCAGACGACTGTCCAAAAAACAAAACTCCACCAGATATGTCCAGAATGTGACTCTGCCTCAGGTTATGGAAACAGGAAGAGAGCAAAATGGTTCAGTGCCAGCCCTGGTGGTCAGAGTGAGGATTATGGGAAAACACACAAACGCACACACTAGTTCAGTAGGCAGTGGTTGGCATGTTACTTTGCCAACCGCCATTGAAAGGGTTAGGTTATGGTTAAGGTTGGGGGTACGGGTAGGGTTAGAAATAGGGAGTTTAAAAAACCCTGTCACGAAAATTTGAATCATTTCGTGACGGGAGCACGAAAAAAACGTGAGACTGGGATGTCCACAGAGACAGCTCTCACGAAAGTGGTGAATGATCTTCTGCTTACAATGGATTCGGACACCACTAAGGGTCTGGTGCTGTTAGATCTTAGTGCTGCATTTAATAGGTGATTCTCAACCGGGGTGCCGCGGCACCCTAGGGTGCCGTGATCAATTGTCAGGGGTGCCGTGGGCAATTATCAAATATTAACGGGTGTATGTGCTGTAATAGTGTGGCAGATGGTGTAATGCTCTTTTATTCCAGTAGATGGCAGCAAGGCGCGCAGTAGCGCTGAGCCGTGTGCCGACAAGGAGGCGTGATCGCCATTTTAATTCCGGGCAAGTTAGTGATTTGTGTGCGTAGAAGTTCACTTACTCTCGTCAAGAAACAGGTGGAATTTGCTGGAAAGCTGCGCATGTTGGCAAAGTCACAAACGGAAGAACAAGGGAGACAATATTTCCTTCCATAAGTAAGTGGTTTTGGTTATTGTTGTCACTTTGTCCGTGATATTTGGATGATAAACAGCTGTATGTCTCCTGCCGTACCTGTGTCACCCGATGACACGGATCATTAATTTCACTTATGTCTAGTTGATATTTTCCACTGCTAGACCAATGCCTAGTTAAAATTCTTGTCGTTAGTGACTAAAACTTGTTCGACAAGACTGGGGAGTTTTTTTTTTTTTTTTGGCACCTTAAAATAATGAGATTGACCCGCGCTGTGCTGCCACACACACAGAAATGTGCACACACACACCGCTGACTTCATGAATGAAACTCGGTCAATAAAGGATAATTGTGTAAAAATATAATATATATAAATGTATTGTGATGGTTTTAGGAGCCGCGCTGCGTTGAACAGCAGCAGCTCAGCCGAGCAGCGCAGCTTAACAGCGCAGATCCATGTAACTTTCAACACTAATATTTGTGAATGTGTGGGTGTCAGAGTAAGTTTAATACTTTCCTGACATAATTTAATGTAATTTAATTTTACTGACTCGATATCCAGGACAAAATGGCATTTTAACACGTATTTTGCGAGCATTTTTCTGAGTGTGTTCAGTCGCGAATCTCCATTGAAAATGCATTAACATCCGGGTACTTCGTCAATATTTTGCCCGGTTAGGAGACATCATGTCGCTGTCCTTGAAGGGACGTTTTCGTTTAATGTGCAGCATTGGGACTGCGCTCTCTAGTTCTTATATACAGCTCCATGACTATAGTATACAATGTTACATCATATCTGTACCGCACGTGTTGCTAATGTGCTAATGCACCGTGTAGAGACAGTCGAGTTAGTGGTGCGTGACACGTGACACATGACAGTGGTGTGCTGCAGGATTTTGTAAATATAAAAAATGTGCCGCGGCTCAAAAAAGGTTGAAAATCACTGCTCTATAGGCTGGAGAAACATTTTAGGATTACTGGGAATGCTCTTGCAAGGTTGACATGATACCTGATCAATCGTTCTCACTGTGTTTTGTACAATAATACTACCTCTAACCATAGTGACATGAAATTTGGGGTTCGAGAGGGGTCCGTCTTAGGCCCCGAGTTTTTCTCTTTATATCGCATATATTGTAGCGTTTTGGGATTACCTTTCATTGCTATGCTGATGATACTCAGTTATACATGCCAATAACTGCTGGTAATCTCATCCACATAAAATCCTTAGAAGATTGCCTCGCATCAGTGAAAAGCTGGATGTCTAGCAATTTCTTACTTTTAAACTCTGATAAGACTGAAATGCTGATGAGACATCAGCATCAATTTGACCATCTAATTCTTAGCCTAGGCTCGTGTGGCCTACATCACACTGACAAAGTAAGGAACCTTGGAGTAATTTTTGATCCTATGTTATCCTTTGCCCTCCACATTAGAGGTATTACGAGGACTGCTTTCTTCCACCTGCGAAATAAAGCGAAGGTTCGTCCCATCCTGTCTGTGTCTGATGCTGAGATCCTGATCCATGCATTTATCTCTTCTAGATTGGGCTACTGCAATGTTCTGTTTTCTGGTTTACCGCAGTCCAGCATTAGGGGTCTCCACTTGGTTCAAAATGCTGCTGTCAGACTTTTGACACGATGCAGAAAGTTTGACCACATTACAACCATTTTGGCATCTCTTCATTGGCTTCCTGTCCCTGTGAGATCAGATTTTAAGGTTCTGCTACTAGCCTATAAAATTATTCATAGACTAGCACCTCTCTACTTAAGCTGATCTACTTAAACCCTACGTACCAGCCCAGGCTCTGCGTTCTCAGGGTGCAGGACTACTTTGTGTCCGTAGGGTGAATTAAAAAGTCTGCGGGTCACAGAGCTTTCTCTTACCGTGCACATGTTCTGTGGAATGATCTCCCTGCATCAATAAAACAGTCAGATTCTATAGAGACATTCAAGTCCAGATGTTCAAGATCAGACGTACTTATTTTCCCTTTCGTATGGCTAGCGTACTACAACCTCTGGCAAAAATTATGGAATCACCGGTCTCGGAGGATGTTCATTCAGTTGTTTAATTTTGTAGAAGAAAAGCAGATCACAGACATGACACAAAACTAAAGTCATTTCAAATGGCAACTTTCTGGCTTTAAGAAACACTATAAGAACTCAGGAAAAGAAATTGTGGCAGTCAGTAATGGTTACTTTTTTAGACCAAGCAGAGGGAAAAAAATATAGAATCACTCAATTCTGAGGAAAAAATTATGGAATCATGAAAAACAAAAGAACGCTCCAACACATCACTAGTATTTTGTTGCACCACCTCTGGCTCTTGCAGTTTCTGAGGCATGGACTTAAATCTCATTTCCTTTAGGCGGTTTCTTACAGTTCGGTCACAGACGTTGACTCCAGTTTCCTCCCATTCGTTCCTCATTTGTTTTGTTGTGCATTTTCGATTTTTGAGACATATTGCTTTAAGTTTTCTGTCTTGACGATTTGATGTCTTCCTTGGTCTACCAGTATGTTTGCCTTTAACAACCTTCCCATGTTGTTTGTATTTGATCCAGAGTTTAGACACAGCTGACTGTGAACAACCAACATCTTTTGCAACATTGCGTGATGATTTACCCTCTTTTAAGAGTTTGATAATCCTCTCCTTTGTTTCAATTGACATCTCTCATGTTGGATCCATGATTCATGTCAGTCCACTTGGTGCAACAGCTCTCCAAGGTGTGATCACTACTTTTTAGATGCAGACTAACGAGCAGATCTGATTTGATGCAGGTGTTAGTTTTGGGGATGAAAATTTACAGGGTGATTCCATAATTTATTCCTCAGAATTGAGTGAGTCCATATTTTTTCCCTCTGCTTGGTCTAAAAAAGTAACCGTTACTGACTGCCACAATTTTTTTTCTGATTTCTTACAGTGTTTCATAAAGCCAGAAAGCTGCCATTTGAAATGACTTTAGTTTTGTGTCATGTCTGTGATCTGCTTTTTTTCTACAAAATTAAACAACTGAATGAACATCCTCCGAGGCCGGTGATTCCATAATTTTTGCCAGGGGTTGTGTGTTACTATGCTTACTCTTTTAAATTCATTTTTTTAGGAGCTGGCCCGGCCTCAACTTTATCAAAATTCTGGGTCTTTAATTGAAGCTTTGGGTTAGTGGCCGGCGACCACTTTAGTATTTCTTCTGTTTTTCTTGTTGCTTAATGCTGACACATTATATTGTATTTGTTGTTTTTCTGATGCCTGATTCTGTTTTTTTTTTTTTCTCTCTCTCTCTCTCTCTCTGTTTGAGGTGTGCCTCCATCCAGAGATAGGAGTGGGTGTCTTCTTCTGCAAGCCTCCCGTCCTGTACACCGATATGAACTCCCAAAATCTCCTATATTTGTATTGTCAAGTGTGTTGGTAGCATGGCCAAAGCAGAGGTTCACCCCTTAGTCTGGTCTGCTTGAGGTTTCTTTCTCAAATCATCAGAGGAAGGTTTTCCTTAACACTGTCTCCGGTGTGCTTGCTCTTGGGGTTGGTAAGGTTATACCTTACTTGTGTGAAGCACCTTGAGGTGACTTTGTTGTGATTTAGTGCTATATAAATGAAATAAATTGAAATTGAATTAAATAGAATTGTTGTAGAAACACTGAGCTTCAAAACACAGCACCCTGATCTGCATCTGCATGTTGATTTGGCACAAGTTTTACACTGGATGCCCTTCCTGACACAACTCCACATGACCTTGAGAATGCGCATGGGTGGTCTTGAACCGCTAGGGCTGTGAAAACTCCACGGATCCGCGAAATTCCATGGATGTTATCATTGGGGGGGGGGGGGGGGGGGGGGGGGTGTTGGTGTTTAACTCTGTAAGTGTTCCTTTTTTTTTTTTTTTTTTTTTTTTTTTTTTTTTTTTTTTTTACGACATCGTGCAAGTTTTATCAGATCGCGGCAGTCTGCAGACACTGATCTGTGTGTTATAGATACAAATTAGTGTCCTCGGATGCGCAGAGTTTCGAGGAGAAAAAAGCCTGGCTGTTGCGACAGTTGTCGTAAAGTGAGTCTGGTTGGTTGCTGCGGCGACGCTGTGTCTCCTGTGCGAAGCTAAAGCTGAATGTAGCATGTGGACATTGCAAACCTTTAGAGCGCTAAACTTTTTAAAAGAAGACTTGTGCAGCCCGTCTATGTCACGGACCGACGTCGGACAGAGAGAAGATGGTGAGAAAGACGGTTTGACAAAGTCTGATAAGGACAAGAATCCGTGGAATTGTTGCTGGCTTCATCAACACATCTGAAAGATAAGAGAACTGTGCTCTCAGGAAACATGGTAAGAATATTTCTCTCTGGAAAATAAACATTGCACTGTTCAAACAGGATTTTAGACAAGATTATGTGACTTTTTTCATTAATCTAGACTTTCTTTCTTTGGAAACAAGACTGTGGCTTTGAATGGATTTAGGCTACATGAATTTACACAAGAATGTAAATGAGTTTTTATTAATGTAGACTTTTTCATGGGAAAAAGACACTGTGGCTTTGAGTGGATTTACAGGAATTTACACAAGAATATGTGGCTTTTACTATAATATATGTTATTGATATTTTACCATGATTTTCAAAATATTCTCCAAGCTTTAGCTGTGGTTTTTGAAATGCTGTAACAGTCTTTATAGTCTTCATGAATTTCATGTAGTTTAATTTTTGAGTTAATGCATAATTTGGTTTACAGTTAAAAGGAAAATCATTCCAGGTCCTACTTCCATGTCATATTCTGTTATTTCAACATGATCACCTGCTGGTTCAAATGAAAGGTTGAATACAGGGTTGTTAGATAAAATGTACTGTACAAACATGATTATCATTTATCTTTTATTACATCTGCTTTTGAAATTGTTCCTTTTGTATCTTAAATTCTGCAAACTGTTTCTCTCAGATATTCCCAGATAGTATGGCTGCAGGAGCCAGGTCAGCTTCAGCAAAACCACTCACTCTGTACCTAAGATTGGAATGATTCAGTTGATTGCAAACGTATGAGGGCTGTCAATAAAGTATAGGTCCTTTTTATTTTTTTCAAAAACTATATGGATTTCATTCATATGTTTTTACGTCAGACATGCTTGAACCCTCGTGCACATGCGTGAGTTTTTCCACACCTGTCGGTGACGTCATTCGTCTGTGACCACTCCTTGTGGGAGGAGTCGTCCAGCCCCTCGTCGGAATTCCTTTGTCTGAGAAGTTGCTGAGAGACTGGCGCTTTGTTTGATCAAAATTTTTTCTAAACCTGTGAGGCACATCGAAGTGGACACGGTTCGAAAAATTAAGCTGGTTTTCGGTGAAAATTTTAACGGCTGATGAGAGATTTTGAGGTGATACTGTCGCTTTAAGGACTTCCCACGGTGCGAGACGTCGAGCAGCGGTCTCAGGCGCCGTCGTCAGCCTGTTTCAAGCTGAAAACCTCCACATTTCAGGCTGTATTGATCCAGGACGTCGTGAGAGAACAGAGAAGTTTCAGAAGAAGTCGGTTAAAGCATTTTATCCGGATATTCCACTGTTAAAGGAGATTTTTTTAATGAAAGACGTGCGGACGGATGCAGCTGGCGCGGTGCGGCGGCACAGGAAAAACACCTCTGTGTTGATAACCATTTGTAAAATCCAGGCGGCTTTTGATGGCTTTCAGTGGAGTGAGTATATGAGAAATTGTTTAACAGCTGGGCATGTTCCAACTTGTCCTTAAGGCTTCCAACAGAGGTGTTTTTCCTGTGGCGGAGCGTCACAGCGGCTGCGAGCCGACACTGCTATCTGTCCGCACGTCTTTCATTTAAAAAATCTCCTTTAACAGTGGAATAGCCTGATAAAATGCTGAAACCGACTTCTCAAACTTCTCTGTTCTCTCATGACGTTCTGGATCAATAGAGCCTGAAATGTGGAGGTTTTCAGCTTTAAACAGGCTGATGACGGCGCCTGAGAGCGCTGCGCGACGTCTCGCACCGTGGGAAGTCCTTAAAGCGACAGTATCACCTCAAAATCTCTCATCAGCCGTTAAAATTTTCACCGAAAACCAGCTTAATTTTTCGAACCGTGTCCACTTCGATGTGTCTCACAGGATTAGAAAAAATTTTGATCAAACAACGCGCCAGTCTCTCAGCAACTTCTCAGACAAAGGAATTCCGACGAGGGGCTGGACGACTCCTCCCATAAGGAGTGCTCACAGGCGAATGACGTCACCGACAGGCGTGGAAAAACTCGCGCATGCGCACGAGGGTTCAAACATGTCTGACGTAAAAACATATGAATGAAATCCATATAGTTTTTGAATAAAATAAAAAGGTCCTATACAGACCTCGTATCTGCACATGACTAATAGCACATGTTGTAACAGTGGACTCATGTAGCCCCCACCCTTATCTTTGTTTTTTACACACAGTAAAAGGGCCTCGCAGAGAATGACACAGTTGGAGAACTGCACTTACAAGCTGCCAGCTCTGCTGTGTCTCCCCTTTGCAAAGCTCACAAAAGATATCTCAACTCTGAGTTCTTGTCTCAAGTGTCATTTCTTGTATGTCTAGGCGAGGTCAAACCTGACAAGGGTCTTTTAAATATGCACTAATTTTGAGACTTATTGTTCCAGGAGATGCTGAAAATGTATCATTAGATTAAAAAATTAATTTGGTTTCTGGGATCCCACAGGGCATGAGACCCCGGCTCCTGGGGTCTGTGCCCCCCACACCCCCTGCAAATGTTCCTCGGATTTCACAATTTTCATTTCACAGCCCTGACCTTCTGGTTTGGAAGCAAGCACACTAACCCCCAACGCTGCCCTACAATAAAATAACCATATTAGAAGAAAATAAAATTTAAAATCGAGTCGGATGAGACAACTTTAAAAACCTCTTTAACACTGAGGGTGAATTATGGCTCCTCATAGTGTTGATAATATCACACATACAAATGATTTATTACACATTCTAAGAGTGGAAGAGTTCTTGGAGATGTGAGCAGCTGCAGACATGTTATTTTTGGACATTTTAGGAGCATAAAAAGGAGGACTGATGAGACACAGTGAGACAGGGAGGGGACAGCTGTTATGTTAATGAGTGTCACAGGGAAATGTTAATGAGTGTCACAGGGAAGAGTTATAGAGTCCAGTGACTAATTTTGAGGCAACATCGCCCACCGCTAAGCCACATGACATCATCAGTTGTCTTTGTCATTGCTCGGTGTGAGCAGTAGATGTGATTGGCCGCTGCATTTTATTGCTGTAGGATTTTTCTGTGAGCTTTGGCTGTTTTTCTGCTCCTGAATGTTACTGTGCTGTTCAATGTACTGGACTGTATGTACATCTATCTCTGCCAGATCTGTATCAGGGGGAGTCCCCCTGAAGTTAGGCATGAGATCAGAGCTTCACAGTGTTTTTCCTGATGTGTTGAGAGTGTATTTGCTACAACATGGCAAATTATTTTAATTTACCACAGATTTTTCAATTTGACATGATTTCTTTGGGCTTCAGTCAAAATGTGTATCAACAGAAATTGATCAACATGGGAAAAAGAAGTGATTATATTTTTTTTGTATGTCTCAGCAGTTATTTTTCAACAAACCTAGAAAATTTAATTTACTCAACAAGGTTGCAAATTTGACCATTGAGGCAATTAGCATATAAAATATATCAACATGAAAATTAAAGACAGTTTTTTTTTTTAAATCAATGCTATAAATTTGTTGCCACAAAATGTACAAGTGGTCACATTGTAAATGAATTTGTTCCATGACTTTGCCACAAAATGGGGACAATGGCTCGTTGTCTTTTCTTTTCCTGATCACTGACCGTGTAAGTTCAGAACACTTCATTGTGTTTTAACACCATCTTTGTTTGATTTAAACAAACATCTTACGGACATTAATATCATCTCTCTCTCTCTCTCTCTCTCTCTCTCTCTCTCTCTCTCTCTCTCTCTCTCTCTCTCTCTCTCTCTCTCTCTCTCTCTCTCTCTCTCTCTCTCTCTCTCTCTCTCTCTCTCTCTCTCTCTCTCTCTCTCTCTCTCGCTCTCTCTCTCTCTCTCTCTCTCTC